>NW_027105408.1:252306-295309 GCF_000696795.3 Halyomorpha halys | reverse complement strand
GGTGCGGTCAGCAAAGAACAACATAAATAAACAAAACCATATTTATTTATTTTATGCCGACGTTTCGACCTGAGTTTCAGGTCTTCATCAGGGATTTTGGCGTAGAACTGTTATTGATGCAGTTGCAGGCCTACCTTCTACACCACAACCCCTGATGAACACCTGAAACTCAGGTCGAAACGTCGGCATAAAATAAATAAATATGGTATTGTTTATTTATGTTGTTCTTTGCTGACCGCACCCTCCGACAAACTTCTCCAATCATTAATCTACGGTCAACTATCTACACCTCATTACGTAGTTTATTTTATTTTTAATTCTAAATAAATCAAACCTACCAACAATATTCGTTATTTACTCCTTTAAATTAAAAAATACATCAAATGTTTTCTCATGTGATTTCTAGCTGAACTTATTTTTCACTTTTTAGAAATATTAGCTATGAGATTTTCTTTTCAAAGTTAATGTTAGGAGTAGGTAGGTATCGGTGGGTTCTACATACATGATGCCAATTATATTATGTAAATTCAATAGGAATATATTGTCATAAACTGAGCGAAAAGTAAGGATGTAAAATTGAAGAAAAAATTAAGCAATACTTATCAAGACTGGTGATTTTGTATTTAAATTCTTCTCCTTTTACTTTATTTCAGTTACGATTTGACAATATGGACTTAATTTCTGGATCGTAATAGCGTAAGTGTACACATGTAAGTCAGTTATCTTAAGAAACGTTTCTATCTTCATTTCTACACTAGAATTTTGGATTGGTCACAAACATGATAGATCCAAACTTGCCTCTTACCTCTTGATAGAATTTACTGACTGGGAGAGAGAAAAAAAAACTGTGTACAGATGTAACGTGGAAGCTGGTCCTCATAAATCTTGAGGAAGGTTGCTTCCCAGATCTCCGCCATCTTTAATATATTAGTCCTGTTTTATCCCCATTACTCACCAGTTGTACAAACAGATAACAAATTCGTCTATATAAGAAAGGAGTTTAATGTCCCTGGCCTAGAACAAAGATGAAAAAACATGAAAGAGACAAGTGTCCGCTTTTTTGTCCGTGGAAATAAATAAAAGGAGACGAAGCGTGAGAAAGTGTGGCAAATAGAGAGAGTAAATAATTGCTACTCCCTGATGGCCGATATCCTGCAGGTGCGACCCGCATCCTCAGGGTGTCCTGCCGCCTGAGGAAGGAGCTGTTGAGTCTTCCGGTCATCCTCCTGGAGTTCGTGAGGTGCCCTGGGCTATCTGAAGGCCGTCCATCATCTTTTCGCCAAGAGCTAGCAATACGGCTAATATCATGAATTCAAACGGGTTTTAATATATTTTTTTTAATTATCCGTACATATCTATTCTTTCGGAATATATATATCTGAAAGGGTTTAACTGCGGTAAACTGACGAGTAATCGGTCCAAGGATCAACAGATACAAAGAAAATTGAGTTAGAAACTTTAGTGAAGTTCTTCAGGAAGAGGAAAGTAGAGAAGGACCTCCCCTGATCGAACCTCTGAGTTGGATGTCCCTATAAATGACCATGTTCTGCAAAAAGGAATAAAACTTCTCAAACTATAACTTTTATGCTTTATTATTATTTTTAAGTATAACTATATGCTCTGGAAAAATTATCTCATCCTCCACCTGCAACCTTATGCTATCTTAGAATTTACTACGAAAACACTGATCTCTGAACACGAAATCATGTCACAAAAATTTATAACATGACATTGAAAATGATTGATAGACTATCTTTGCATAAAAATAACACCTTTGATATGCTTTTAGTTGAAATAATAAGTACATTTTTATGTATGAATATTGTTTAGGCATTTTATTTTAAATCCATTTTTGTCTTTTAGTTACAATCTGACTTGGTTGCGTCCTGCATAATGTTACTTTACCATCACATATCTTGGTACTATTCAATTTTTAATTGAATCGTTTTCAAAGTATTGATTTGTAATAATTCTATATACATTTCTATTCTTCAATATGACCCTATCAACAATCCTGCACTTCCAAGTGACTTTTTTTTTTTTAAGCATTGCGTTATTCTGATTTTAAACGTTTGTATTATATATAAGAGGATTTTATGAAATCGGATTCTTCACAACCTGAATATATTTATTTGTCTAACTGTCTGGAAACATTTAAGATATTTTCATTCAATCAAAATTTATAAAATCAAGCTAAAATAAGTTTATATATAATACTTCTTAAATTGTGGTATTCAATGAATTTAACAGAAAATATGTTAGTATTATTATATTGAAATATATAACGTATTTCTGATTTGTACTTCTGTATTGAATTTACAGCTAATATATGATGAGTTACTGAATATTTATAGATCTTGTATAAATATTATAGATTTCCGTAGGTAATTACATCTATTTCCAATTATTTGGACTTTACCTCTGAACTTTTTTAAATTTTCCAAAATACCTTATACCGTCACTTTTATTATAACTCCTCTTTAAAGGTAGCTATAGATTCTCAAAAAAAAACAAAAAAAAAAAAATATATTATTGAATAAAAGATCTGCAATTTAAAATTCTTCCTCATTTACTATATGCCACCTTATATTGATACAACTTGTAATCTTGCAACGTATTATAGGTCTCTTTTCCAATTTTTTTTTTAAATATTACATTATGTTCGTAATTTAATTTATGTTTAAGAGTCAAATTCTGTTTTGTTGTATTTTTTATCAAGGAAAAACCAACGTTACTTTTCACTTCTTAATTATTTGTGGTAGATTTCTTAACTGGAACCTCCATTTCCTCAATTTTCAATTAATTACAAACAGGTCGACGAAAATCGATAATTTCACTCCATTCTATAAATATTAAATAATTTGTTTGGCTAAAAGTGCCTGTTCATTTTATTTTCAAATAATGTATCGGGCTAAAAATGGCATTTCGTTTTACTATTGTACTGCTTAAAAAATGAACCAATTTGTTTTCCGCTTTTATTTTGATCATGAATTTTGTTTTATGGAGTGTTAAAAACGGATTCATTTAACGTAATTGCATTGATTGAATCAATTTAAAAATAAATTGTACATTGGAACCGATCAGTTACTCCAATAAAATACTACAGTTAAATAAATGCTCCAATTAAATTGCTTTTCATTAAAATTTAAATGCTCAACATCAATGTTACTCTCTTATCTTGTACGCTGCTTTATGAATTACCAGGTTACAAGCTTTACGACTCAGTGCTAGAATTATTCAATGTCAGAGTACTCGGGTTACTACACGTTTGCCCGATGCATTAAATGTTTTTGTCGACGCTGTACTTTTGTAGAGCAATGAAAAATTAACTGGAATCTTGTATTTATTCCTAGATAAGTGATCTATTAATTATATAGTTTGGCAATGTCGCGCTCTTTGCTTCAATAGTTTTATATGTAATTGGATTTTATAAAATGGCCATTGCCTTTATATGAATATATGCACTGATGTTCAAAATTGACGGTGCGTTCAAAATTGATACCTACTTTAAATGTTTTATGTACATAGATTTTTTCATATATTTATAATTTAAAAAAAAAATAAATAAAATAGCCTGTGTATATTAGTGTGAAAATTAAGTCATCTAAAAATTTATGTGTATATTAGTGTAAAAAATTAAGTTATCTAAAAATATATATGTATATTAGTGTAAAGATTAAGTCATCTAAAAATATATGTGTATATTAGTGTAAAAATTAAGTCATCTAAAAATAGAACAATTATTACAGTAACAGTAGTTTATTAAGTAGTTAATAATCAAAATTTTAATTTCAGTTCTGCAGGATAAAATTTTAATAAATGGAAAGTAGTCGTAATTCTAGTTGCTAGTACATTCTGCCTGAATATATAATGGACCAGCTTAACATTCAACCTATGTACTAAAAAACCATAAATCTATATATACTGAAAACTCTTCCCCAACCTTCTGTTACCTAATCCCGTGCCAAGTGCGCCTTTACCATGTTCTGGGCTGTGCTACAATGTCCAAAAAACGAATGCCTTGCTCTAATGGTATTTTCATTCGGTCTTAGCCTTCTGGTCTTATTCCATTCTTTATGAAAACCAAAAGCCTTCCTGTTCAAGTACTTTAACTGTAATGCATACATGCACTAGTTACATCCTATTGTTTACGCTATTTTAAATGATCCCCTTATTGGTATTTAAGCAATCATTGCAATACGATCATTTTTGTACACCTCATTGTGGCTCATTGGTTTCTAAAATCAATCTACCGAATAAAATAAATTAAATGAAAAGTTAATGTACCATTCGGAATATTATTTATTGTTCTTAATATTAAGGTTTGGTGGATAAGAAAGTTTTTGGTGCCATATCCAGTTTCTTCGATGTGTGTATTCCACCTTCAATTGGGAATAAACATGGACACACTTAAGAGCTAAAGCAGTGATAAGTTATTGGATGGTTTTCCTTATGTATTGGAACATAATGTGAAAACATTTTCACTGAAAGTTGCACTTCAAAGAATGTGTATCTTGTCCAATAGAAAGATCTCGAAACAGAAACCATTTGGGAATAGTCGACCTGGTTAGTGGCTCCAGAGGCCGAAAGTCAACCCAGAAGGAATTAATGATAAAGGGTAGGGTAAGGGAGGTATAATTAAAACTCATCTTGCAACTAATGAGCAAACCAGAGATGCTAAGGACCGGCTATATAGCTACAGGGAAATACCGTTAGTGCTAGAGCGAAGGGCTTTTAGGACGGAATGTATTAGAGGGGCAGCATTCGTTATGTTCAAGGTGAAGATTAGTTTAACTTAGCACATCCTACTGACCAACCCTTGTTCTCTGGACCCTTCTCCGACAGAGAGCAATGGCTTACTCCACCTCGTTCCTCCATATATCTCAACTTGTGCCATCCTAATGAAAGGCCTCTAACGACTGTTTATTACAGCATTCTTAGTGCTAATTATATCTACATTCAGTTAACGATTTGAGTATACTATTATGGAAGAAGTACTAATTTTTGATCATTTATTGTTCGAGTAGTGTAGTGATATCCAATTTGTCTCCCCCTGTAGTAATAAATCAGTCTTACAAAACACCACCAAAGTAATTTTCTTTTTTTTTATTGACTTGTGGATAATGTTAGGTTTATATCTTTGAACATACTGTCTCATTCTGACAAAACTCTCCTGTCAAGAAAAAATTGAGTATACCAAAACAGGTTTTGAAACTGATCCAGCATGCACCCTTTCTTTTCCTGTTTCTGATTAAAAAAAAAATTTAATTTTCTTGTCTTCAAGCCTTAACATAAGAAAATCAATATACTTCATAGTGATTCACTATACCTGAATAACCATTGAAATTTTAACCTCGTTAGTACTCCATAACCTACAGAGAAATCTGGATCATTGAGTAAGTGGTATAGGTAATGAACACAAGGCTTGTGGGATTGTTAATTTGATAGAGATAGTTCAGTAAACCCTGGAAGCAGAAATACTTGAAACAACCGAAAAGAAATTACAACAGTTATCAAGAGAGGACCATACTCAAATTACTTATGCAATTATCACTATGTTTCTTGAATGTGCTTCTTATGAATTATATGATATATATGATATAACATATCCTTAAATTGTATAGATAAAGGAAGAGGTCATGAAAATGAATTCATATGCATAAAAGAAATTGAGACTTTATATTAAAAAAAGTAATGGTTTGCTTGGTATTTGCAAAAAATTTCATCATAGTTCAATGTATAAATAATATGGATAATAATGTATTAGCACTGATAATATAAATTATAAAACTTGATTTCAGCTATCATTAAAATTTTTAGAGGAGTATTAAGCAATTGATAAATCGTGAATCGAATAAAGATCTGCAAATTAAAATAACTGTGTGTGATGCTTTGGGTAATACGTTTCCAAGCCGGCTCAACCTGCTTTTTCTAAGTTTTTTTCAATAAACTACATCATCTAATAAATTCGGGTAATAACTTATTAAAAATAAGTTCAAACTCATGGGTTTTCTTGGATTATTTTTGTGACTTGAGGCAATAAGAACCAATGGCCATTTCTAGAACCTTATAATTTTTCACCTAGGTAACGTCATCTCTCAAAAATGAAACATAAAGAAGGAAAACAGCGTTCTCAGAAAAATCTGAGAATATTTTTTTATTTTTTTTACTACATCAAACTGAGTCCATACTCGTTTCTGATGACTTTATGTTTCAATTTTTCAAATTTAATTTTTATAATTTGGAATTTGGATCCTGGTTGTTATTGTTCCAAGCCACGGAAGTAGCGCGCAAGGTTGGAGACTCTTTTTTTATTTTTTAAAAATTTCCTTTACAAGATTAATAAATTGTTATTTCAAACGATTGAGAAATGAATGCATGTTTTTGACGTAACAATTTACATCCATATTTTCTTTCTCATTAAAGTACCAGTCATATTTTTTTGTTTATTGGGCTTTTAAATTTTCATAAGAATTTCACAACTTAATCTAGCTAAGTATGACAGAGAGGTACTAGCTGTAACCCTTTCCCAGATATGTGGAACTCCAAGACAGGTCCGAAACGTCGGCTATTAACGGATCATTACACAGTAGAAGGCGACGAGCAGGTGGAGCAACAATTATAAGGGCAGCCGACGCAGATGCGATGGAGACAGCTGCTGTGTCATTTGATATCTCTCCTAATTGACTTACACCTGCAGGGATTACCCTTCCAAATGTCAACTCATGGTCATCGCTGCTTCTCTCCGACATGTGTTTGTTTTTGTTTCCTTTTGTTATCCCTATCTGTGTACAGCTTGTATTTTATTATCCTTTAGCGCCATTAACATAGCGGAATATTTTAGGGAAATTTTTCTTCAACTCGTGTAGGTACCGTTTTTTGACAGTTGATACTCAGCAATTGAAGGTCAATGTAATTTGAGGTTGATTCGATGTGTGAAAATTCTATGCATTGAATGGATTAATTATCAATTATAAACCTTTTTTATCTAAATTATCATATAATTAAATTGTCTTTAATTGATACATTATATTTCATTACTTTCAGGGTTGAAACAATATGAAAAATAATCTCTCAAGGATGATTTAATGAACATCTTGTTTATTTATAGATTTCGTGATGGTTGACTACTATCAGACGAGAGTCCTAATATCTTACTTACTTTTAACTTAAGGCAGATGATATCTATTTCTAGGCGAGTTGAGAGTTGAGAGTACGAGGCAGCAACCTAACCAAAACCTAAGTAGACGCCAGGTTTTGGCAAAAAAGGACCACTTTCCGGACTTTCTCACCACTAATACCTGCACCAGTATTACTTTGCATCATAAATAATATTTATGATTGTAAAAATGTTTATTCCCACCATTTATAAATATAAATCTTTTTGTTTTATTTCGATTCCTTCTGTTTTTTTTTTCGCGAATCCAAATTTCTTTTCGCTGTCCTACGAATAGTAATAGCGAAATAGACATAATGGTGTCGCCATTTTATAAAACTGAATTCTACTTCTAAATGGCAAAATCATTGCAAAATTTAAATATCCAGGGATATCCAGTTTGGTTTAGATAATGATTATAGCTCTATCATTTTTTCATAACCAATCAATCAAGAATCAAATCTATCAAAGAAAATTTTCAAATACACGAATCTTCAATTTCAGAATTCATATGAATCCTGTTGAGAAGGGTCCACTAAATGTTTTTGGTACCCTACTTTTCACCTAACGTCCGAGTTGCCCTTTCTATAAGAACAGGGCAGAGGAATAAGCTCTTATGGTAGACCACTGTTGAATAAAATGTCGACCCCATAGTGGGACAGTTAACAAGCTCTAGTTTCCGGGAAAGACGCTAAGTGGTTTACGACTAGGGGACTTCCTTTCCCACCGCCATCTTACAGGACGGAAGGACCTCTTCGGCCAGAGGTAATAAAACCAGGCAGTTAGCGCGGTTTCTACTATCAGCTGCTGGTATCGTGTCGGTATCATATGCATCTTTATTTAGAGCAGTTCTCATCTTTATTAGCAGTATGTTCAATCGAGAAATACAATGGGCGTTCATGGCCTAACTACGCTTTACAAAACCTTTATTCAGTTCAAGAATTGTTTGCACGCTCAAATCATGGATTGGATTAATGATTGTTGTTATAACAATTCAGCTTATCAATTGGGGTACCCAGGCACTTAGAAGGGGGAACATCCAGATTGGAGAGTTTATTTTCTTTAATACAAGAACTTTCGGTTATAAATATAAATAAATAACATAATAGCTATAATCATTATTTTATTTAATACTAGTTGCGCTCCCCAGCTATATCCCATTTCGTACATGTAAAAACATTCGTATATGTAAAACAATGGGAAAGAGATTGCGTAATAAAAAGTAGCTGTAAATACATAACTACTTTCAATGATACTAAACTGTGTAATTAATTATCTGTATTTTTTAAGATTATCAATGCTTTATAATTAAGTACTTAATAACTTGATATATGAAGTTAATAAACTTTTTTTAAAGTATTATAAAGCATATTTAATTGTATTGTTCTTGGTCAAAGTTTTATAATCTAAAAATCTAATAACGTTAGTGCAATGAACCTGCTTCCTCGTGTATCAAGTTCCTTAATTCATCGAAATATAAAAATCCCTTGTACAAGGTCAACTTGTTAAATATATAAATAAATTTACAACCACCATATTCCCCATACCATTACAGCTACCGGTATTCAACCTTCATAGTGCAGGATGGTTGACTAGAGGTTACCACATACTATTACCTGTATTCTGCGCTGGGTAGACAACTACCCAGCCAACCACAAGGCTGCAAAGTGAAATATATGACGACTCAGGTCTAATTTTTATTTATTCATATATTGATTTGAAATGTAACAAGCTCTTAAAAGAAAATTACTTCTAACATTATTAAGTGGTCAATCACAGGGATTAGCAGGTCCTAAGCATTGTGCGGCCTTATGAGAGGGTGAAGATGACTCTGGACTTGAACAAGCTGGAACTTAGATGCTGATTCTAACAACATTCTTCGCTTCCATTCCTCCCTTGAAGTGCTGATTAAACCTAAAAACCAAATTAACAGGCCTTTTTTCTTTGTTCGCTCGTTGGTAATTTCTAACAAACTGTGGGTTATCTGCTGGTAATCAACGTACTCTAACCGTGGTGGAAGGATCAAGTTTTCATTCCAAGGGACCTCTATGACATAAAAGTCAACCCCTCACCCCTCTATAATAGATTCGAAACGGCTCCGCAGTTACGAGATTGCTAAGGTCTCACCTACTATTTAAATTACTATTTCACCGCACGCAGACTATCTTCAGAGTCCCGAAAAGGATACTGTTTCAAATAATATTTCTCTTCAGGGAAAAAGTAATGTAATAAATAAATATATTATTGAGAGGATGTCGCTCAAAAGTTCACATGCTCCATTGTGTCTAGAGGATATATTTCATTGATTATCAGCAGGTCAGCAGGTGGATGAACTTGAATAGAAATTTTTTGTTTCCCAATTATAGTCATTCTGGCTTGCCCTTAATTATTTATTTATCTATTATAACAATCAATCTCATTCACTTAAGAAGTTAGTTATTCTTGTGATATTTTGGAGTAAAGTTTGATCTAATCCCTCATTTTTAGGAGGTTTACAAATCATTGGTTTTCTACTTAATTAGGCGATGTTAAGGTTTACCTATAAATTTTCTTCATGAACGTTTAAATCGGTGAGTTAAGGAATCCCATAGTTATTTTTTGGAGATATTTAAAATTTGGTGGGTTTTTATTATTAAGTATTTTTATTAAGTCCGACGCATTTTAATATCTTTAAATAATGGTCGTCCCTTATTTTTTATTATCTCCCATCGTCTATTTATTTTTAGTTTTACTATTTATATGCCCTTTTGGCTGCAATAACTTCAGATATCACTTCTTCATGCTTCTCGTTTACTTTCGCCTTTTCCCATTTTATTAATTTGAATTTTTTTTTTCACAGAGCTTTCTTTGATTTTTAATATATATTGTCTTTTTTTTTTTTTTTAATATTTGGAATGTTTATTATATTGATAAATTTCTTATTCTAATTTTTTTTTTATTGTCATTTGCTATATTCTTAATTTCTGGTTACATGGTTGTTGTTGTTTTTCTTTATTTTTTTTATCTTTAACCCTGACGAAGGTCACTCATTTCACTCCCTCTTCCCTCCTCCCTTCCGACCATCATACCTTACATTGGATCTACGGTCATCGGCATATACAAAAACATCAATATTTGCAATTTGTTGAAATTGGAGTGAATGAATGAGCTATAGCACTGATTGATGTTCATAGACTGCTCTCTATAGATATCAACCTAAAACCAGAGGTGGTTGCAGTGGTTGAAGCTCACCTGATCGTAGGGCGGGGATCCATGGAGGCGACAGAGGGATTGAAGAGCGGTACTAACCGCGAGGGCATGTCCTTGGGATTGGAGATAACAGGAGGATCTAGCTCTCGGGCTAAGTGCACTCTCCTATCCGTCGAGACAAATTACACGCCGTTTTGCCGCAAACAGAATGCAAATCTCTTAATGTAAATGCCATTACCACGGTGAGGTGTACCGCCACCTCTTGAGTACCCTCTGAGTATCCACCATCCACCATCCTCATCCTCTGTCGCCTTCGTATTAATTTACATCTGTACTGTTAAAGGCTTAACTTATCTTTAATAGCTGTTCAATCAAGCTAGCACTTCGTGATTTGAAAGATCAGGTTTGTAAATCATAGAATCTATGATAGACATATTAGAAGGATCATTTTAAGAAAAGAACCATGCAATAGAAAGTAAACTAAATTTCTAAGAATAAGAACAGTTATTTTATTTATTTTTTTTTATTAAATAAAAAGATCAAAAATTTATTTAATATGAATAAAAGATATAAATATATTCAATATTTGTATTATTTATTTGAAATTCTGTTTCAGGTATTGAAAATAGTTTTATGATTTTTTGTTATTTTATAATTCTAAAATCCTAAAATGTTAAAATAACTTTGTCTAAAACTAGATTTTCGACCAATCAAATTTCTTCTCCTTAGTCCTTAAAGTTCTTTAGCCCTGCAACCCCAATCTTCGATAATCTCAAGTGTTTCATTTTTTTTTTTAATATCTATTTAATGAATTAAAAACCTATCTTTAGATAGAAGATAACTAGCGAATTATCTGAATCACATAAGAAGAAATCAATACCATGCGAGATGTAATGAAGACTAAAAACTATCGGTATCTCCTCTTGATTTCATTTCAGCGAATACATCAAAGTAAATCAGTAAAAGTTTTAAGTCAGAAAGTATGTTAATATCTTGGAGCATAAATAATTATGCTTTAGTTTTTCATAAAATTGATTATTAAGATCCTACTATATTTATTTGTAATCCTTATGAAATGAGACGACGCTACAATCATAAAATCGACTGACTTTTATATTCCAGACTTTAAAACAGAAAAGAAATTCGTGGCCAGAAAATCCACACCAAATAAAAACCTACATTGCTAAACTGTATTAATTGTAAAGTATATCATTGAGAAGAGTCATCGTACACGAGAGAAATAGCCAAATTCGAAGTTTCCCAGGAATTGGAGAGAGTTGGAAAAACTTTTCCGTGATTATAAACTTCTTAAAAAACCAGGAACCCACAGCCTGATACAAATTTGTATGAAAGTTTTAAATTATAGAATGTGGAAAATGACAACAGGAAATGACAGTTTTTCGGCCTGAAAATGAAAATAAAGAAATCTGATTAATTCTTAGTTCTTGTATTTTTTCATTTCTGCATTGGTACTTTTCTCTTTTTCTTTTTCTATCAAAGTATTCACTATATGCGTAAAAGTTGTTACTACTTTACTATTTCTAAGTTCTCCTTAACTATTAAACCTACGTAAACTCAAATGTAGAATTCTGATTTTTTAAATTAAACAACCCTAAAGAATATACGATATGTTTAAATTTAGATATTTAAGTGTTTAATAAAGTTTTGAAATCGATGATGTGAAAAGTTAAATTGATTTCGCGCTCATCGCACTATATCCTCATTTTACAAGGTGTATTTATAAACGCTATTTAAACATTTGGTGACAAATGTTCTGTACCGTTACATATATTTCATTTTAATGTTCACAACGAGTAGAGGTTGGTTATCGATAAATGTAGTCCCTGCTCGTTGTACCTTTTGAACGGTCTCTTCCCGAGGTAAAATCGGTAGTACCATATTTTACGCAAATTGTTCCAGTAATTTATATTTTCTGTTTTCCTCCAGTGCCAAATGAAATATAGCTACAACAAATAAATATAAATTAATGCAATGAATAGCATTAAGCATAAATCCTGAGTCCCTAGGGTTTGGTTATCGCTGTATTAATCACCAGTTATAAATCTTTTTTATTCGCTGAGGCAGGTCGTCTGTATATTTTGTCTCATGATATATTCTTCGAGCCTTGGAATCCAATTTTTTTTAAATACAAGAATTTGTGTATGCAGTAGCCATTGCCACTTTCTCTAAATATTTACACGAGCATATCTTTTTGTCTGCTTTAACTATAAGCCCACATTTATTATTGGACCTGTTCAGCCGGCCCAAGTATTTTTATTATATAGATATCTACCTTGATAATCTGAGAAATTTAATATTAACTGGAGCTTTATAGATTAATACTTTATCTTCACTTTATAATTGTTTCCACTTATACAATTTTCAAATGCATCAATAACTGTTGTTCATAAATTTTACTTATACGTGTAAAATAGGGGATATACTATATATACTTTGTACTATATCCTATATTGTTTAAGGATACTTATCGTCTGCATTGCTGCATCGTGCGCATTATATCAATAATCAAATTTACAGGTATTTTGAGTACCAATTTCTAAGTTTTTTTTATCTATTGAAATTACAATAAAGCTCATTTGCTATAAGCTTATTTGCAATTTGCGTCTAGTTTAACAACATCTATTCACAAAACAAATATGCATAACATTGTTTTATTATTATGATAATTCTATCCATATTTGGCTTCACACTATCATATTAACCATATCAGGTTTAACCCAAGCCCGTGGAGCTTTCGTAATTAGAATCTCCTTGCTAGGGCATTAACGTTGAGATGGACAGAATTAGCATTCGTTTGCGCTTGTCGCTCTTGATGTGACTGGGCGATTTTTTTTTGGCGCTACGCTCCTATAAGATCCTTAGCCTCTCTGATATCTTTCCTCCACTCATATCCAGTGTAAGCATCCTCCATCTTCCAATTCCAATTTTTCAAAATTTTCGTACGGCCACCTCATACTCGTACTTCTATCACGTTTTCGAGTAGGCGTTTTGAAACTGGTTCCCTAGGCATGTGCTTTATGGGTAGAAGACCCCACAGTTCCACTGAACTGGAATACGCTTAAGGTAGCTGGATGGGGTGAAGAAAACTTAGAAAAAGACGAGTATTATAAGAAGGCAAATATTTGTTTGGAATAGAAGAGGGACATATAAAATATTACTTCTTATCCAATATGTCAATATGATTATTATTTTCTAAAATTGTTTTAAATATCTTATATACATGACTTGTCTTAATTTAAGTCATATAAAATAAATAAATAAAAAATCTTTTAGGCACAGATAGATCGAAAACAAATTTGTATAACCACCTTTATCACCATGGCATCTAACTTCTTGTTTTGTGTATTTTCATCATTATACAATAAAATTTCTAATAATTAAAAATAAAAATGTTAAGAGTTAACTTCATTATGCCAACAATTAATTACCAGTTATTACTCCAGTACTTAATTTTTCCTACTTGTCCGATCGAATCTTAATGCCATCACCAATTATGACCCGTTATCATCATTAACCAAATTACCAATCCTCATTAATCTCCCCGTGTCCATAGGAACATCCTTTCCTATATCTTAATTTTTTCTCTTAAATACGTCGCATGCTAGAGGTTAGACATCTGTCCCCGGGGCGAAGCAACCCCATCGATTACAGCCAATTATTTAATAATCATCCAACCCCTATTTTACATGGCCTGGGGACCAAATTACAGCTTCGTCTTCTTATCTGCCTCATTATCTCTCATTATAGATTCCCTATCGGCAAATATCCCTACCTCCCTCTTCGCAGCACCTAGATCTTTTTACATGACTTCTTATAGTCACCGCTACCGCTCTATCGATCTCCTAGAAACGTTTTTATTAGATAGGAAGCTGATATACATAGATAGTAGGGAAAGATGCCTGGATGAGACAGGAAGATAACTACAACGTTTAACTTGCCAAGATATGGTTTGATAACACTGCTTTGAATATTTTAAATCATAATAAAACTTAATCATAATTATCATTTCTCCTACTTTCCTAAGTTAATTACCAAATCCTTTCACAGTTTATATGTATTCGTTTTTTATTAGTGTTAACAATGTAAGATAGTTGATTATTTCAAACAAAGAAAAATTTACTTTGAAGGAAGATTTTTTAAAAAAATCTCATTTTTGCCCTGTCAGACTATTTCTGGGAGGATAAAACCTATCTAATATTAAAAAACACTTAGTTAATTAATCTACCGAGTTTAATAAAAACCATTTAATCCGTTTTTATAGGCTCACGTGCCGTTAAATAACCGCCTTAAAAAGGTAATTTTAGTTTCGTACGACTTATCGTTTTCGAGCTAGGCTGATCAGACACACTGACTTGGATAGAGACATGGTTATTTGGACAAAACCTGTGAAAACTTAAATTTGAACTTTTTTCGCGGTCGCATTATTTTCCCCGTCTATTTCATACACAGATAAGTGAAAGTACAAATTTTTCAAAATGCACTTTTTATCAACCACCTTTTAAAATATTTTTCAAGAGGAGTCTCTTTGCCTCAAGTACGGAGTGGGGTCGGCCGCACTGTTGAAAAGGAGCGTTTCCTGATATTTTTTGAGTTTCATCTATCATTAAGTTTAATGATTACCGCTTACTGTTTTGTTTGGGATTCCATGCACCCTCCTTCCCCTTGAATGTATCTAAAATAGCACCCCTTCCACCGAACCCCAACCGCTGTAACTACAACTAAAGAGGCTGACGGTAAGACAATCTGATCCTTTCTGTTAATCAGGGCGGGGACGTATGCTCAGTTACCACGTTAATTGCTCCTTAGCCCCAAACCTCGAATGATATATCACTAGAAGATTTACAGTCTCTAGTCCCCTCTTCTTAATTTCTCATCGCTATATTATATTTAGACTTCTTCTCCTCGGTTCTCCTGTTATATCTGTTTCCGCTGTCACACAGTCCTCTCCCCGGCTTTATGTTAGCCCTATATCTTTGCCCTTCCCCTGGTGCCAGTCCACCCTGACAGTCAACGACAAACACGTTCCCTCTAGGTCGTATTTCACCTAGCCTAGGTTGAACATTATTACCTTCTGTATCCCATTATGTTAAAGAATGAGAAAATATACATTGTTAATACAAGATCAATTCATTCCTATTCTAACAATCGTTAGTTATTTTTCTCGAGTTATATTAAAATCAGACATATATTAAAATGGTTTATGCAGTTATGATTCTCATTCCCTTCCCCTCTTAAGTTTTATTCCAACGTAACCCTTAATTGTAGAAATCCCTTTGAAAATTTTAAATAATCTGATACAACAGTAGATATTTCCTATTACCGAAAATATTGTCTTATGCGAAAAGTTCCATCTAAATATTTGTTTCAATATTATCATAGTCCTTATAAGCAATCCTTAATTACATCATTTGATAATAAAATATAAAAAATTTCATATTCTGACTTGTAGTTTTTTTACCAACCCAAGAGAAAGTTCCTTTATCCTGCAATGAAAAATAAAGATTTGTTGGAGAAAACCATTTCAATTTCAAATCTCCTATAATAAGTAAAACATAACGTATTTCAGCCATTTTCTGACTTCCTTCTAGTCTCCCATTGTTTATTAACTGTATAATATCATGTATAATATGATCATTAATATATCTATATTGTTATTATTAATGTATCTAAATCATTAATAATAATATTTCTTTTAATTAATTTATTGATAATATTAACTAATTTAAGTTTTTTTTCTCTAGACTGCTCTTCATTGGGCTGCCAAACATGGTAATGAAGACCTGATAAAGCTAATAGCTGGAACACACAATGCCGACGTCAACGTAAGAACGGTAAGTTATTTTAATCAGTATATTAAAAAAATAAAAGCTAATATAGTTTAACAAATTTATTGATTATCGTTCTGAATTTTTCCTTAATATTTCTAAAATATTCCTTTATGTATATATAATCATAATATACAAGCTGGAATTTCCAGAAAACTTAAAACTTATTGTGATTTATTATTTGATTATTTTTACCTGCTTTAAAGTGAACATTTTAATATATTTAAGAAAAAATAATTTCCCACTTATTTTGGCTTGATAGGATGGGAGCTTTATCGACAATTTTGTACCATACTTTATATCATATTCCATACTTTAACAATAGCCCATTAAAAGAAACAAAAAAAAATTTTCCGAATGATATAAATAATATTCACTGTTTAATTGTAGCCAGGCTTTAATAATTGTATATGCTGTAAACAATGGTTTAACTGTAACAATTCATAAAATACTGAGTTATAGATCAATATAAAGTTATTGAGACTTAGGATATTTCCTGTTATCATTGTATATCCGGAATAGTATGTTATATTTCAGATTTACAAGTAATATAAGTTTTCTGCCTTAGTCGATTACACTCTCGATTAAGTTTGTTGTTACACTTATCTTTGTTGCAATTAGCTGAGACTTAATTAGCACATATAATTAATAATTGTATTATCGACAAATGATATAAAAACAAAGGATAGAAGAAAAAGTCACATATCTTATTTGTTACTTAGACTTTGTGACGAATGCATTATATTAAGTCTCTAGTGAGTCCAGAATAATATTTTGTATAATACGTACTAATAATACATAATACATATGTTCCTTCGCGCTAACGTCTACAATTAATAGAATTTTATTTGATTTTTGATTCAATTTTTTAGTTGAATGGATTACTTTTGTTATTATTATTTTAAGGAGGAGAAGATGGTTGGGGTGCGGTCAATGATAAACACAAATAAGTTGGATTAACCTATTTTTAATGTGCCAACGTTTCGGCTGGAGTTTCTAGCCTTCTTCAGGGCTAAAACAGATCAAGATAACAACCACAGTAAGTATAGACAAATAAAAAAGAAAGTATAAACAGAATAATTTTACACATAAAATGAATAATTTTACAAAATAGAATGTATAATTAGAATTATTAATATTAATTATTTAATATTATTATTATTGTTAATAAATAGAATTATTAATTCTATTTTGCAAAACTATTCATTGTATGCGTAAAATTATTTTGTTTATACTTTCTTTTATATTTTTTATTTTTCTATACTTACTGTGGTTGTTATCTTGTTTTGTTTTTAGCCCTGAAGAAGGCTAGAAACTCTAGCCGAAACGTTGGCACATTAAAAATAGGTTAATCCAACTTATTTGTGTTTATCATTGACCGCACCCCTAACCATCTTCTCCTCGTTCATCATCCACGGTCAACTATCTCTCATAATTATTATTTTAAGTATTTATACAGTACATCAGATTCTAAGATGAACTATCCTTTTTTTTTATTGACATATTTTTACGGTTTGTGGTTTTTAGCCATTTTCGCCTTCAGGCTTTGTCAAACCCAAAAAATACCTGATATGAATTTTTTTTTTTTAATTCCATTTATTATCATAGCCCGTAAAATAAATTACTACATACCATTGGAAATTCTGGACTTATGTGCAATGAAGAAAGTTAACAAATTAACAATACCGTTAAAAGATCTACCGCAAAAAAGATGAACCAGCAAAAATCAAAGTATATAAAAAAATAATTGTAGAGATTAGGGGGAAGAAGTGAATATTTATGGTGAGACACCCCTTAGATGTCGTGTTATAACTTTTTCGATGACCTGGAACACCTTAAAAAGCCTGAGAATACCAAATAAAATCAAGAGATAAAATATTTAGTTTGACAAAGAGAGGTGCATTGGACCGAAATGTGTTGAACATGTGTTAATGTGGTAGAGAACTCCCCTGCACTCTCCCAACCGCCATCCATCCTGTTTAGAATCTTATCTTGCCTTGTTGTAATATTATCATCAATAATGTTGCTATCAGGATCGCACCGCATCACGCAACCATAGCATTCTACCTACTCTTAGTAAATTGCCGCGGGTTTCCCTTAGAGGTATACCGTTTTTAGTACTTCAAGTATGCCTTTAGTAGATAGCGAATATATCAGTTATTACCTGGAATATATCAATGGCAAAATTATCAGCTGAGAGGATTATTACAAATCAACAATCAATACTTTAGATATAAAATACATCCATACATATTTATTATATCAGGAATTTAACGTTTTTCTTTTATTACTAACATGTACTATCTATTTCTGGGATTGTTACAATTACAAATAATTTTTCGTTACTTTGAAACGAATCTAAGAGGATTTATACAACCGTCAAATTGCAAAACATCCTAATTACAATCTGTAAAAAATTCTTGTTACTAGTTGTAGGCTATACATAGTTTAAGTGAATACTTAAGTGAATCATCACTTTTAGAATATAGTTACTTTTTACTTTATAATTACTTTTGACTTTTTATTTTATAATTTATTCAAATATACGTGGCAGTTACCAAACAAGAGGACGTTTACCCTTAATTAAAAAAAAAATAAATAAAACATTACACTTTTCCGAAACTCCCACAATCTACTGCAGATTTCAAGAAATCTATGATTTTGGTTCAATTATTTTTTGTCGTATCCCCATCGGATATACCTTGTATAGTGCTAGAATTTTACGTGTAAACAAATTTTGTACATTTCTCACCAATTTGATACTTAATAGACGCTGATAGTTTGTATGCCTAATAAAGTCAAAATAAAATACAACTTTGGTCCTATGACGTTTTTTCTCATCTCCCTAAAGGTCTATTAAGTATTTGGAGTTTTGGTTAGGTTTAGTGAAATTTTTCGGATCTTTTTTCTTTAATAAATAACCCCAAGGGGTCCTTCATAATGAAAACTTTCCATTTCCCGTTATTAGAAAATATTTTTAAAGCAAAGATATATTATTGGTATAAGTAAGTTTCCTTGGTTAGACAAAATTGGGAGAAAAATAAACTCTGAAAAAGTCAGGGAATTTCTTTACCATTTTGCAAGACCCTCTTGTATGAAAGTGAATGCTATTTCTGACCGTCAATATCTTCATATCCTGGATTCCTCTGTCATCAGTGACACTCCGGTATTAGTCCGTCCATGTCTTCTGGCTTTAATAGTGGTCAATGCAAATGCCTCACTTCCATCTTGTCCGAGATGAGGGTCTTCCTCCTTAATGTCCTACCAATGATTAGATTCCGATCCTAAGTCGGATGAAATGACCAAATAAGGTCTGATGACCGGAAAGTATTCCATTGTTTCATTCTTTACTATGTATTCTAAAACCCAACAACCTTTTTTGGCTAACTATCCTAGTGTTCGTCAACATGTAATCCGTATAAAAATATTATGTGTATTATATATTATTCACCGTTACTTTTAAAAAAGAGGTTAGGTTGTCCGGTGTCTGTTAGAAATATAAAGTAAACAATACTACTAATTATTTATTAAATCTCAATATTTCGATACACAATGTTGATCATCAAAGCGGCTGAACTCAGGTTATTTATATAATCAGCCCAGTACAATAGCAGCCCTAATGGAAATCTTACAGTAGGGATATTCATGATGTTGTGTTAAATGTTAAATGTTTTACCATGTTAAATGTTATAACTATAAGATTTTGAGCAGCCCTATTTGAAGTCGTGTTAAACGTTAAATGCATGAGAGCCCCTAGCGGATTTTCTCAGCAACTTGTTGTATAAGCCTTTATGTTTATAACCTTCCTTCCAGACCCTCATGTTATTGTTTACTTCAGTTTTGATTTAAGTAATTAACATGCCTAGAATGAGTGAAAAGTGGAATTTGTGTGAAAATTTAGCTTATGAAATTAAATGAAAAAATAACTTCATTCTGGGACATATGTCCCCTAAGAATAATTACATGGTTCATATAGTGAGATTTTTATCTGGCGAGCGTTTACAAATTTTCAGATAGTAGAATGAAATTACATTGTTTTTTTTACTGTTTTTTTTCCTCAAATGTATCATTAAAATTATCCATTCTGGTTTAATAACAGGGATATGAATACCACAAACACACGAAAGAACTGAGCTGTCACAACAACAAAAATGGCGGCGATCTCAACTGGTCTATTGTGTGACGTCATTCTCCATTTAACAGACCAAGTAACAGACTCTCAGCCATGTTAAATGTTATTTCATTTTACCTCGGTAAAAGAAGGCAATTTTTTTCGATTTAACATGAGTTTTTCCATTTAACACGCTTTAACATGTTAAACCAAAGATCATGAATACCCCTAGTGTGGGTCGAAACGTCGGCATTAAATAAACATTTAACACAATTTAATGTCATTTCTCCTGACCACAGCATTTATCCTACTTATATTAAGAAATATCTACTACATGATTGGATGAAAATATTAACCTATTGTGATACTATATTTAATTAGCGCATTAATTTTAATTCTATATATTTTCTCTATTTGTTTCCTTCATTGTTTATTTAATATCAATAAACTGAATCAATAAAATAGGGAGTCATTATTATGTTTTGTGTCCAGTTATTATTTTTTTCTTCTACTTATTACGGAAGTGATGTTTCAACATCGGTTATTGTTCTACCTTCGTGGGGGTGACTAATTTTCAACTATTAACCATCCAAAATAAAAATGAAAAAATGAAAGAAAAAAACATGTTCCTAATCAATATGCCGCTAGTCATAAGGGAGAAGTGTTATAAGAAGACGGTTAACTAAAATTGGTCCCCTTATCTTCTCATATAATCTTTTGATTTCGGTAGAGGTTGTGGAGCGATACATTATACATGCAAAAGAACCTGTATTATGATAATCTGGATGCTTGGCGGATGGCAAAAGGTAGCCCTTCGTCGCATTTTTGGGCCACATCCCACATTTTTTCACCGATAGCCAAGCATTTTTTACCTCGGGTGTAATTTGTAAGGCTACGGGGTAGTTGGTGGTTATAGATAAATACCTATAATGTGAGGACAATTTGGCTCTTGGAGTAGGTGAGACAATTAAACTGATTGGTCCCTTAGTACCACGCTCATTCTCTTAATAATCCTAATTAGGGGGAAAGTTGAAAAATGACACGTACTCATCTATTACAAACTACCTACATAGAAAAATAACCACCGGTTAACTGAACATTAATTGGAAAACCACCAACGTTATTATTACTTATTTTGTTTTTTATTATATTATTTATAGCTTAATTTCTTATAATGTTCTATTTTTTTTTTGTTTCATTTGCTGATCCGGTACTACGGGACTACAGAACGGGGTAAGTTTCTACACTTATGTAATTGTGATTAATAATATTCCTTAGTTTTATTTTTATAGTCTTTTGTTAAGTTTGTACTTTAAAAACTTTGTACAACTTTTTTATTTTATGAAAGGATAATGAAATATTAATGGTCGAGATGTTAAGGAAGCAGGGTCAAGTAATAATTTAGCAAATACGAGGTAGCATTACTATCTATCTATAACTGAACCAAATTTACGTCCAGTATCGACACAATTTTGAAACTATAAAAAAAAATCTCACATTCACAAAATTATCACTTTTACCCCCTAGTTTCATGTTTCATAAATATGTTCTTCAAACATATATTCTAATAATTAAGAGATTAAATATGAAAGTATGGTTATTAACAATATAAATGGACAGCTTAAGGTAAGTTAATAGCTTCAAAAAGATTTGGT
Organism: Halyomorpha halys; assembly: GCF_000696795.3. Taxonomy (NCBI): domain Eukaryota; kingdom Metazoa; phylum Arthropoda; class Insecta; order Hemiptera; family Pentatomidae; genus Halyomorpha; species Halyomorpha halys. The sequence goes on along the minus strand of NW_027105408.1, from coordinate 273,352 downwards.
ATGTTTCATTGTCGTCCATCTTGGGTTTCTTATGATGAAATAGACGCCAAATCAAAAATGAATGCACAAATAGAGTTGAGTACTTTTTTCCCTCCTTCCTTGCCATTTTTTGCATACGGGGTGCAGCAACAGTGGAGTAGTGCGCTGGTTTGCGCATACCACTGCTCCCAAAAATCAGCATTTTTTTCTCTTATACATTGGGGGGAGGGGGGGATGAGGTTTCCGTTTAATTTTCTAGAAATACTTTTTCTTTTTTTTTTTTAACTTTACAGTGGTGTAGCCTAGCACTCTCGTGAGGTCCTTACTGATGAGGGTACACTTTGTCTTCTGCATTCGTCCGGTAGGTCCAACCTTTCTGGTAGCCATTCGCTAGCCTGCTCCCATCTCGGCCAGATTCCTCTTCTTCCAGTGTCGTGCTGACGTCGGGTAGTAGGTAGAGTCCATTCACATCCTGAAATGGCCACAACCGCATTCCACCCGTGAATGAACTCTCTGACAAAGGGATAATTATCTTCTTCCACCAGACGGGGGATATCCGACACGACGAGGGTGAAGATTTGATTGTTCCTGAGTTGAGTACCTAATCAAGATCACCCCAAGCTACTTTGATGTTTTTTCCTTCCTTTCAATTGCAGAAATTTATATCATTTTTTGATTCTGCATTCCTTGAAAACACATTAAATAGTTCTAATATATATATATTTATATATTGCTCTTGCCTTTGTTATTTTTTTTTTTTTTTTTTTTTTTGTATTATAAGGCAATCCTCCACATTGATGTTTGCCTATGCATATTGGCTGACCTCCCACGAACATTTCTAATATCATCATTTTTCATAGCAATAGTTGATATTAAGAAATATTTATATAAATAAAATGAAATTGAAAGAGATAAGAAAAAAAAATATTTTTACTCGATAACAGTAAGTGACAATTATTAATGTGATAAGGATGTAAATAAATCAAATTAGTTATATTATATTCGTACATATTTGTTTTCTTAAGATAATAAAATATTTTCTGATTATGAGGGCTCTATTAATAATAGAGATAATTATTCCCAATAAACTAATCGTTAGATTCATGATTAATTTATTCATCATTCGAATAGAATTTCTTCTAAAAATAAATAATTGTTTTGGAGAAAGAACCATGTAAAAAGTTCTAATTGTAAAGCACTAAATCTTTTCGGTACTTTTGTGACTTTTACTAATATTCCCGGTCCCTCTTACTATATAGTAATCTCTCAGAGCCTCTGCTGGAACAACTAAATTTCATTCCATAAAGGAGGCGTTCTCCAGACCTGATATAGAGGGGATAGGGTTGACAGCTAGAGGGAGCCAGATGCATAATCCAGCACTGCTGGAGTGAGCTAGCTGCAGCCGGCAAGTGTGATTGACATCGGGATGATAGTTTCAATTCTAGTAGATTAGATAATGAGGGAATCACTGAAGGGAAACGCGGGGAGGACCTCGGGGCAATGATGAGGGGTTAATGCAAATCAGGTCTTATCGATGGGGTCAGGCCGAGGAGTGGGTGAAGCTTTCAGTTAACGGATCCTTCATCTTCAATTTAATATAATGTAATTATGTACCTTAGGAAAAGTAGGGCCAAAGTTCATTTTATTCGTTTTGTGAAAAAGCTGTTTCAGAGCACTTTGGCCGTTTTTATTTATTGTGGCATTGACACTGGCGCTTTGAAAAAGTCATCAACTTGAAATCTAGTGAGACCAAAGCTTTCTTTGGCTTAGGGGCATTGGCTTTAAAATCATTTACTACTCTCATATTTTCGGATCGGTATATATTGGCCCTTCTTTTACAAAGTCACAGAATTATTAGTGAGTTTAATAAAAAGTACTCAATCAACTTGAGTACATCAAATTAAGTTGAACAAAAGATAGCTCATTGATAAACAGATTTTTAAGTAATAAAAAGAAAAAATAATATAGGTTTGCTTTGTTTTTTTAATAAAACGTATTTGTGTGTCAGTCATGAAAATGTTAATATTTTTAAAAAGCATTAATTGTTTTATAAAGCAATGATTAAAATAAAGTTTATTCCTTTTTTATTGTAAAAATCGAAAAAAAAAATATTACCTTTGGTAAAAATATAACAAAACCTATTACATAAGCTTATAAAATATAACTATTACAAAGCCTTTAAAATAGTGATTTTAGTGGAAAACATTCCATAACCAAAGTCAGATTTAGATTATAAAGACAAAAAAAATTTAATCTCAATTTGAATGAAAATTAAAAAAATAGGTTTTTTTTTTCTAAAGCTTTCGCCAACACAATTTTACAATACTTTACTTCTTCACAATAGCAGTCTGACATTTTACACAAATTTTCTCCATTATCAGGGTTGTTTAAAAAATAAATTGGACGTTTTCTCGGAACAATATCCTGTACTTTTTTTTAAAGCTAAAACCAAAATATTGTTCTTGTTGTTTTTGGTTTAAAACATGTTCTTTGAAATGCTAACTCGTAAAGAATAAATTTTGTTTATTATTTTATATTCGGTTAGCTTATTTATTAGTTGTAGCAAAAATATTTTGTCATAAAGTCCAACTAACTCCCTAAACATGTGTTTATAAGCGGCATTATCGTAGATTACTAGCATTTATCGTATATGAAGGAATATCTTGTTTTAACAGGGAGTAACAAAGATATCTAAAAATATTCATTGCGACTGAAAACATTACCAATTAATGTTGCGATTTTCAACAAATTTTGAATTATTTATTGTTTTTTTCTATGGCTCTTATTATTATTTATTTTAACTGGATATTCCATTATTTATAATAAATAACATTAGTCTTTGACAGAAACACCTATAAACATCAGCTTAAAGATCGAGCTAGATTCAATGGCAATTCACATTTTTAGCTATAAATTCTAAATAAGCCAACCAATATAAACCATATATCGGTGATATAAGCCACCCCACCCCTCAATAAACAAAGTTCAAAAATGGTGGAAAAATTAAACCGTAACCAATAAAATAAGAGTTAACACTTATTTTTGTTTTTCTAATAAACATCTCACACTTAAAACACCTTTTAAAATAAAAAAACACAAGGTTATGATTTTTGCTTCCAAAAACGTATTTGTATTGCTCTATTATTTTTTAACATTTTACGTAAGCTTAGTGTAAAATCTCATTTTACTGAGTATTTACATTTTTCAATTGGTACTCCTAAATGCACTGGAATATCATCTATGATAAATACTATAATCCTTAAAACTTTTTATTTAAATTTCATTTTTATTTTTAAAAAAGAATTGATCATTGGTCTAATTGAGCCATCTTTTAAGCTCAGATTTTTACAAATTTTTAAAAATTTCCCAACAGTCTCATCTGTTAATGTAATTCTCACAAACTATTTTTGGAACCTGAATAAATCCTGTAATGTAAATAATATAAAAAGATTTGTGAGCTAAATTTTCTTTTCGTTTGATATTAAAGATATCCGTCAATTTTATTAGTGCAAGTGTAACGTAGACTAGCCACCCTCCTGATATGTGGCCCGCAATTGTACTCCCTGTCAGGGTTCGAAAGGGGGAGTGTAGCGAATCCAAGATTTGTTACGGGTATTTGAAATTAAATTGGACCCTTGTTTGAAACATTTTAAAATGACGAGTTTCAATATTCTGAGCCGGTGACAATAAAAGCCATGCGACATGTGTCGTACGGCGAGGAGGCAGGACAATCCGACTCAGGCTGTTTAAAATGAACCCTTGTTTCGACATGTGTAAGCCCTTGGCTATATAACTGCCTTCCCCATCCTGTCCCTCTATACTCCATACTCCTTGATAATTACCAAAGCTCCCTTAGGCCCTCGGGATTAATCCCAGTTATTGCTCCTGTTCGAGCCCTTCAGTCCTATGAGGGAGTTTCAACTACCGCTCCTCCCAACTCCCAATTATAAACTTCCTCTGCTCACCTTATCAGCGTTACGGTCTCGTATCATTTAATACTTCAATTAGCTTACACCTGGATCTTTCCACTGGATTTTATTGCATTACCAGAATAGCTGACAAACTTTTGCTGGAGGAAATTCTCATAAGAACCGTTATTTTTTATGCCTCTTACACTAAAGCAGATGGTAAGCGAAGTTGTGGTTTTCGAATAATTTAGAATGCCATTTTACTAACGATTTTATGACAGTACTCTTGGTGAAAATTATAGTTTATTTGTTGGGACCATCGTTGCAATTCTATGAAGTAACAGAAATCTGGGTAGTTAGAAATCTTTCGTATTTCTTGGCACATGGTTGGTCGTTATAGATCTTATCACTACGAAAATTTAAAAAATGGCAATAGTGACTATGGTCCCATTTTCAAAATTCAGCTTATTTTACAAAAACTATTAGTTAGAGCTAAAAGACGATTTGAAAACGACTTTTGATCAATTGGCAGATTTTGCAGAAAACTGAGTCTACTCACTCTGTAAGCGTTTTATTTACCCTCAATTAATTTTTTTGCTCAACGAAAACGATGCCTAGCGAACATTCATCACGTACCAAAGTGGTTCATATCGCCTTAATTAATTTATCTTAATCTTAAAGATAAAAGATCTTGTTACTCAATGGTTTCAGAGCATATTTTCCGTCATGTTGGGCAACAATTTTTCACGATTTAAAATTTCAAGTTGTTCCACACTTTCTTATACCCAATATGTGCAAGCTTCAAAGATTGTGTAATAAAGATATTTAACTAATGGCCTTGAGAAATATAATAGGCTTTGTGCATACTTAGGCAAATGAGATTGTTCTGTGTGAGATTCATTACTTAAAAGAAATATAAGTATTAATGTTATTTTTTTTCTGGTTTTGTTCTTTTTTTTTCTTAATATATTATTATTTACATCATATAGTACTGCTATAATTCCAAATAAGTCTAATGTTAAAATCATCTCTTAAGCTTTCACTTTTTACAAGAAATGCGCATTTAAAAATTCTTCGTACCTCCTTTTCCCGCATATTACCGTCCTAGAAATTCCATAATTCGCCTCTTTATTACTATTGTCTCTATCTCATGTTTATTATCCTTTTTGTTCTGTTTAAGGATAAATAATTTTCGCCGGAAATCTGGTAGTTCCAACTTTTGGTTTTCCCTAATTTCCGAAATCGAATATTCAATGGCAATGAGAAAAGTGCTCATTGGTTTTTTTCAACTTAAAAAGGATATCTCGAAATGAAACCAGTATGCATATGGGTTTTCCTCCGTGCATTATCCGTTAACTAATCTCTTGTACATCTTTTATTCATTTCTTATATAGACAATAAATATTAAAGTCATTATTAATATTTTTGTTCACGGCATCCCTTATGTGAATTATTTCCAACTTAGGGGCTCAGAATTATTTTCTGATCCAATTTATCGATTATGAGAGAATCTCATTTGGTAACACTTTACTAGCTGATAGCCTCTCATGATGCAGACTCATGGTTGGTATCCTGCATGGTGAGCTTGGTTGGGAACTTCTGTCTGATCCGCAATAATATCACACTCACTACAAAGTAGGGCCCCACCCTTGTAATATCTCCTACTTTCCAATATCCTCAGGCTTCTTTGTTCTTTCCTTCTTTTGCAGACCCGGTTCTTTGATGGGGATTCTATTGCCTTTTTCCTTGCAGCTGTGGATAAATGTGTATAAAATAATGTTGCAGTTTTCTATCTATGGCATATTGGTTTTATACTTATTTCTCTCTTGGTGATCCAGTAAATACTAGAGTAAGCTCAAATTAATTGATATTCTTTTCCACTTATAATGGTTGAATTGTTTATTATCAATTTATTTATTTATTATTTTATTATTACTTTTGTTTTAATGATTTCATATTAACGCCTTGTTTAGTTTTTTATTTTTATTTAAGATTAGTGTAACTGTTTCAGGATAAAAAATGCATTTTTTTTTCTATTATTCTTTATATAACTAGAATATTCCTAGAAAATATTTAAGCCATTCCCATAACTTTCTTACCGCAAATAACTATGGGATTATGGAGTAAAAGAAAATTCAAGGAACCTGATTGGTGTTCAAAGCTGAGGATGAATGTGACTTGAGAAGTCGTTGTAGTACCAAATAAAAATATCCGTCTTACTCAGTACCTCAGAAAACGTGTTTGTGCGTTATTTTTGAAAAGATATATGATTACAATCCTGTTTATGAAAATTTATTTTAAAAATATCCTCACTTTAATTTACAAGAACATCTTAAAAAATTTAAGTTCCATTAATATTTCTAAATAGAAATCAAAGATATTTAGTAATTTTTATTTAAACTAATAAAGAATTTCCAACTGTTCCACATCAGCTATTTGTTGTTATTCATACATAGTGTGTCCCATCTCGTTTCCTGATTTTATTTGCCCCAAATAAATTATTATGCATTTGCCGTTAATATGCATTAGATTAGATAGTTTTTTATTATTTTGTTGTTTCATTTTATACATCTCTTACTTCTCCACCACTTCCTGGAAATTCTACTGTTCATATTGCATACTTATTATTAAAAAAAAAACTAATGAACTCAGCTATGGTTGATTCTTCACTCTGATTTTTTATATTCATAATCATAGTATGTATGCAATTTAATGATCAATTTACCATGGGTGGAACTAAAAAAAAGTTTTTTCATTAAGTTTCTTACATTATGAAGGAAAAAGTTATCTCATAAAAATTTAAAACTGCCATTGCACATTTTCTTAAAGAAAAAAATAATAATAATTTTACCTTGGCTGTACAACAAGTACAGTAAATGCCTTTGAAAAAAAGGCATTGAACTATTTAAGTTGAACGTCACCAAAACTATTCCATATAACAATGAACCTAAAATATTCCCTAATTTTTCATTCAGTTCTGTTTATTCATAAAACTGAGAATAAAACTTCTATATTCTCATTAGAGAACCAATGAGATTATAGAAATTAGTTCGTGGGAAATATTGAATACGGTGAATATGTGCCGCATTCAGTGACACCTCTCACCACAATATTCTATAAGTTTTGAAGGGTGGCCTGTTCTAGTTTTTTTGTGCAATTGATTTTATCTTGTGCAGTTCAGGTTCTTCTTTCAAAATTTTAAGTATATATAAAGAGGTGCTAATAGTTGACCGTAGATTAATGATTGGAGAAGTTTGTCGGGGGGTGCGGTTAGCAAAGATCCAATCATTCTTTTAAATATATCCAATAATTTTAAATATATATGTTTAGATTGTTTTGAAAGATGATGAATTAAAAAAATATATGCTGTATCATGATAGTGCTCGTTTTCTGTTATCTCAGACGAAATTATTCCATATAATATGCTCATCCTACATGTCAAGACGTTTGTATTACCACTCACTGTGAGGCAGAAGGGCATGCAATATTAAACATGTGTAATGGACGGATACGAAGGTGGGTAGAGATCTCAAAAAGTGAGGAGTGAGAAAATAAATTAATGGACAGGAACACTTAGGGGGTGGAGTTAGGAAAAAAAAGAAGACTAAGGGGTGAATGGTTTAGCAGAATGGTTTGGGGTGGCAGAGTCAGGGCTTTCTGAGAATAGTGGGGATCGGCTTCAAGGGGTCTCCAACATTTTTTGGGAGTAGCCTTCTCAGAGCGCCCTTTTGGCCGTCACGCTGGGCGCCCTGGGGTTATTGGCACCATGACTGCCAAGTACCTTCTCTCCTATACAGCCGCTTTTAGGTGTCAGATTATCACAATATTTGTTTTCTTTATACATAAGAGTGAAGTTTTATCATCCTTTTACAAATGTTCTAAAAGAGAAACCCTTTTTCTAATTAATACAGTACCCAGAAGACAAATAATAAGTATGAAATATATTTACATTTTCATTTGAAAATAATTCACTCTAAGTTTTCATATCTCTCATTCGCAAGATTTGACATATTAATTCTATTTAAACCTCAATATTAGTAAATGACTCGTTGTTTAAGATAAATGGTTTTAAAAATGGTAGGGTCTGGAGATTTATATTTTGGAAAAGTCAAAATATATAATTATTAGAAAAGCCCGAAAGTAAACAAAATTTATAACTTTTTAATTTGCTTAAATAAAGTTTTAATAATTAAAAAAAAATACATTATTTGTAATGGTTATTTTAATTCATCATTCTCATCTTTGACATCAATAAATTTAGATATAAAATGTATCTTAAGTTTTCAAAAGCAAATCGTGGACGATATTGTTCAAAACATCATGTAATTTTTCCAAATCACATATACAATTATTCCAAAGTATTTCATCTAGCATCTTTTCCCCAATTTATATTTCTAAAAATCCTTTAAACCCCAGATTATTTATTTACGAATGGGAATATCCCCTTTTACCTAAACCTGTCATAAATGGAGACATAAAATTACCTTATTAAACTTGCAGCAGATATCTAAGGATTTCTTAATATTTTTATTACAGAATTTTCTCTTTATATTCTGTGTGTTAGTTTTTAACACAAATAATATAAAACTCCGAAATAATCGAACGTGGGGGCTCTCCAACATACATATTTAGCAGATAATGATTTTTAAACAATTGATCTCACAGAAAAGCAAAAGAGCTCAGAATTAAATCGAAATTGTTAACTTTCATAACATCACATACTTATTATACTTATTTTAGCCCAGAAAATAATTGTAAACTATCTGTGTTGTAATTATTATCTGTGAATTGATTTTTTTATTTGCAAAAATTTCATTTCCACTTTTTAATAACATAACAAATGAAAAAGGAAATGTGGACTAAAATATGTAACTATAATGAAATTATTAAAACAGTAATATATTTACAAATTTCTTAATTAAAATTGTTAAAAATATCTCGGTATGTTTCTAGGAAGCATAAGCATGTACATAAAAATCGTAGAAAATAATGTTTGAAAACATTAAAAATCTATCTCTAGTAATATTTAATACCTTGCAATGTAATGCTTGTTAATTTGGCATATTAGGTTCAGTATGTTGGTTCAATGTATAGGTTCATATTGCATACTTATTATTAAAAAAAACAACTAATGAACTCAGCTACGGTTGATTCTTCACTCTGATTTTTTATATTCATGATCATAGTATGTATGCAATTTAATGATCCATTTAGAATGGGTGGAACTAAAAAAAAGTTTTTTTTTTCATTAAGTTTCCTACATCATGAAGGAAAAAGTTAACTCATAAAAATTTAAAACTTTCATTGCACATTTTCTTAAAGAAAAAAAAAATTTTAATTTTACCTTGGCTGTACTACAAGTGCAGTAAATGCCTTTGAAAAATAGGCATTTAACTATTTCAGTTGAACGCCACCAAAACTATTCCATATAACAATGAACCTAAAATATTCGCTCATTCTTCATTCAGTTCTGTTTATTCACAAAACTGTGCTGGAAATTCCTAAAATTTTAAATTAGATTTAATTTGCTTAAAATATTTGTGATAATGTAGTTGGTCTAAAACCAACATTTTTTTTTTTTCAAAATATGAAATCAACATTTTGTGAATTTATTTAATAAATTATATTCATACAAATAATATTCCTACAAAAATAAACATTATTAAATATTTTATCGTGCATTTAACTAGTTTCAATTTGACTGCTAATATACATCTTTACATTTATTATAGGAAATTTAAAATTCATGAATTTATTTCGATGTATATCATGAAAACTGCTGTTTGTTTAGAGATAATCATCATAAATTATTTTATGATGAAGTTAGCCATCTATCAAACGGAAAAAATATTATCAAAGTAAACCATATATGAAATACATATATACTATATATAGTATGATAATTATTTAAAGAATCGGTATATAATTTAAAAAGATATGTATTAACCATAATAACTAACCAATTACCATGAACATGAAATTTGTGCGATAGGAGTTTTAGATTATATTTATTTTTTATTTTCTTACCTCCTTTATTGAACAGATAAATAACAATATTAATATATACAGACGTAATTGGTGCCCTTCCTTTGCCACTTGGCATTATAGGAAGTTGGGCTGGGTCCGCTGAAGGTGGGGGTTACAATATTGGCCCAGGAGCCGCTGACTCCTATAATATTTATTATTTAGTTTAAGATAGTATATATCTGTAAAAATACTTTGTTATTTTATAATGATGAGAAGATAGTTGACCATAGATAATATTTATGAGGAGAAGATGGTAGTGCGGTCAGTTAATAACACAAATAAGTTGAGAGAACTTATTTAATAGTGCTAACGTTTCAGCCAAATTTTCTAGCCTTCATCAGAGCTACTAGTAGAAGATCGGAAATCTAAGTGATAAGATCTTCTTCTCACGTGTATGTTATTTTATGTTGTATTAATTCGCACTCAAAACCTTTTAGTGGAATATTACTCTTAAATGAATGGAATATGGTCCGGGTGTGGTAAAAAAAAACTCAGGTAGTAGATAATTATACTAGTTTATTGAGCCAACGTTTCGCCCCACGTTGCAGGGCTTCGTCAGCCATTTTATACCCCTGTTATTTTACACTTATGTTTTTTCTTTTTTTCCTTTTTGTAACTATAGTGTTTGTATCTTTTTTAGCCCTGACGAAGCCCTGCAACGTTGGCTCAATAAAATAGTATAATTATCTACTATTTAAGTTTTTTTTTACCGCACCCGGACCATATTCCATTCATCTATACACACGGTCAATCAATAATCTTCCATTACTCTTAAATGTTTGAAAAACAGCTGTACAGCCTTCCTAGTATGATTTGCTTCTGTTTGATTTAATTGGTTGATTGAGCGGTGTTAGGGCTGGAGACCCGAGCACCACACTGACCCTTTACCCACCTCAAAGGGTGCGGACCTCATCAAAAGCAGGCTAATTGATCTTGTCGGCTGGTGAACAGTAGCCATACCAATCAATAACCGATATAGACCTATCTGTCTATACCCATTCCCTTCATCGTCGGTTTATATTTATGTCTAGCATATACAAGATATACGATAAACGATTCGATATCGTTTTCATATACTTTAAATCATTACTTCTTCCACCAAAGGATCTGTATCTATGGACATATTTTGTCTAGTATGGAAATCTACTTCTAGTTCTTTCTATTCGATAAAATTCTGTTTAGTTTTCTACCACCTTTAATCGTTATTTATAGTTTAACGACCGGGAATTGGATAGGTAGCAAATTTTACTATTCTAGAAAGATGTAATTGAATAGTTATATATTATAAATTAGTTGCTCCCTAGAATCTGCCACCACAATTCAAAGACATTTTGCTCAGATAATTTTAAATACGCCGTATTCACATTGTACCGACGAGATAATACCATCAAATTTATCAAATAACAGAGCCGATATAAATATTATTTCTTACTTAATATCGCTATATTTCTAAAATAGTGTTACTATAAAGCTATTGTAGCTCTAAACCATCAGATTGAGCCTACAATTATTTGAAAGATTAATTACTTTTATGTATCTATATTTATGTGTTTACAATAAGCCCAGTCCAGTTGTGCAGATGCCAATCACTATAGCAAATATGTGTTATATTCGGGTCTGGCAAAAACACTTAAAAGACATATCCTACTCAGACATATAAAAATCCTCTTGTTTACTCCGGTCCTAACTTATGCTTCAGAGACTTGGCCACTATCGCATGTAGATGCTGACATGCAAATATTTGAGAAAAAAAATCTTATAAAGAATATTTGGTCCAGTAAAGTATGGTCGGTTCAGGTTGAGAAACAATTTTGGGCTGTACCTAATTTAACCAGAAATTAGACCTAGTTTACATAAAATTCTCTAGACTACAGTGGGCTGAGGGTGTCGCAATATTGTGATTTGCCAATTTAAAAAAAACATTGTTTGAATATGTGGATGAAAAAGAAAAAGAGTGGACGGTCATGTCTGAGAAGAATAGAAGACGTTGAAGCGGATATCTGGAAAAGAGAACTTCCAGACCCTTGCGCAAGATATGGAGGCGACGCCATGAAACGGTGAAGACCCGTACCGGTTTGTAGTGATGATGATGATTATGATATAAATCCAGTTCTTAACCACCGGCTAGAGCTTACAGCATTGATCTAAAATTAGTTATAAGAGTTGTTTTGGATTTTATAGGCATCCTGCAGATATTTAAAAGGGACCCCTAAGCTCTACAATTTTGGAATTTGTTTTAATTTCCACGAGATTGTACCGTATTACGTAGTCTTTGGAGGGTATTGTTTATTTCATGACCTTCTACAGTTCTTCTTCAGCAAATCTAAATCCGGCATTTTCAATTTCTGACCACTTTTTTTTTACTTATTGATATTAAATCAGACTCTTGGTCCAATTCATATTGAGCAGTTTTTTTATACTACACTTCTTGAAGGTCTATTTCGCCAAAATCCGAAAACAATTTTTTTTAGTTTTTGAAAATTTGTTCTAAAACGGTTTTATAATTCAATTTACAATACAAAATAATCATTGCAACGTGCATGCAATGCAATGCAACGTGGGGCGAAACGTTGGCTCATTAAAATAGTATATTTCTACTATTTGAGTTTTTTTTTTACCGCACCCGGACCATATTCCTTTCATCTTTACACACGGTCAATCAATAATCTTCCAAAATAATCATTATTTGAATTTACTCGGATTATTGAACGGCTAAGGAGACTAATATGGCTGGAATCAATATTAATAATTCCTTAATTAAGAAATGCCTCAATGTGTCAGATTCTAACGGAAAAGTGATTTCTAAAACGAATTTATTATTTAGGAATATTTAAGGAATAGGCAGGATATTGTTATTTAAATACAAATTACTCCGTAACATGTGCTGTAAGTAGATATTTACCACTTATCACACGCAGTACCAATAAAATTCCATACCTTATTTTTCTTCGGTGAATATCAATTGAATACCTACAACTAATTTCTGATGGAATATCAAAGATGAGGCTGAAGTTACTCATGAATTATTTCATTAAATTCATCTTGGGAGTTCCCAGGCGCTCTCAAATCTCTGGTACATCCTTTTTTGCAAACTGACTTAAAGTTTATTCTGGTTTCTGGTGGCGATACTTACTAGAGTTATCTTTCAATTTCCGAGAACATAAAGCCCCTTATATGCCTAATTTTTTTATAATTAAAATTGTTTTGAAATAAAAAGTCTATGAGAGCTGGTGATTTAGGAAGCTCGAACTAAAGGTAAATGACAATTTATCTTACTTATTATAATTGAACTCTTAAATCAAACCAACAAAATTCTTTTTTTATTATTATTATTGTGATATTCAAGAAGTATGCGCCTTGGGTTTGGGTTAGGTTTCGAAGTGGAAATTCTTGAAAGAATTATGACAGTATGTAGCTTATAAAATACAATTTCACAAAAATATTGGTCCCCTATTGCATAGGTGAGTTGAATATATTTAAATTTATACAGTTGATTGAATTTCTTTTTAATATAATGATGGTAGACCCCCTTAGGGTTAGACAAGGCATGAATAGCCGCCTCTTTGGCCTGAAGTAAAGATGATAGATTGAACTAAGAGATGCTAAGTGGCCTATTTTTAGCGGGTATATTTAACTAAGCTAGAGCACATTTAGCGGGTGGATGTTGAATAATTGTAGGCTTCCAGATACAGCTGTCTAATCCTCTCTATCTCCCAGTATTTCTGGACCCTAAGTCAGCTGTGGTCCTCCCATCTGAGTTATTTTCTATCCTCTGTCACTGCTCTTCTCGTTTCGGTGTCTGATCGGTCTGCTTGGAATTTAGAGAAAAAAAAAAGTTTCTCAGATCAAGGAAAGCAATTTTGAAAAAATGCTATCTTTAGGCGAAAAAATATCTTCATGTTCTCATATTTTATCAAATCTCGAATCGGAAAATATTTGCGATCCAACAAAGCAGGATTTTTTTGTCATACTACTGTATATTCTGAGGTATTAATTTTTCAATTCTGGTTGGTAAATAGCGAGGTAGTTTAAACAAGGAAAACTTTTCGTTTTTTTGTTTTTCTTACCAAAGAACAGGTTACATCCTTAGTGAAAGAAATGACCTTCCAAATTTTCTCTTAACAGAACATTGTTTGGGGTCAGGGCGGGAACTATGGGTTCCATACGGGCTTCATGAGCCCATTACTTTCCCAATTGAGTTGTAGGCTTTGGTATCGAGATAATCAGGTAGTTCGAGTGCTGAACACACTGTCTTCTTAATATACTCACATGTTGGGAGTCAGAAACCTCAGGCATGTTAAATATTTGTTCTAGGTTGAAACTATATTTCCGGAAATTAGATTAGTAAGATAGTCGTGTTATATATAATAAAAAAGTCAATGATTACAGAAAAAAAAAATATATTTTTAAATAGAAAAACGTATAAGGTAATAGAGAATGATAAAACATGCATAAATAAAACGTTGAATTTGCGTGTGCATGGGCAATGGGTTTAGTGTGATGAATTTCCCTACCCCTGCATTAAAGTTTTATTGACAGGTTAACGCCATAAATCATTATTAGTATGTTCAATATTCATCCTATAACAATATAACATACAATAATGCAGGATGTGAATTTGATTAAACTGGTGTATTTTCAATATGTCTGGCATACTTTTACGAAAACTGTTGAAATCGAAGAAATGGTTTTTTGGGCAGAAAAGCTTATTTGGAAAGTTATTAAACGAAAATATTGCCTCAATGACTGATATAGAAATCTCAGTTCTGAAACTAGAGAAGAAGAATTCCAACTCTAAGTAGAGTGCTAAGTGAAAGTGGTGTGGCGCGCGCACTGCACCAATTTTTTTTTTTTTAATTATGTACCTAACACCTCACAATTTATCTAGGACATCTCTGGGTAGAGCCAAAACATTTATGTACCTCGGAGGTTTGGACATTATATCACATTTTCTTAAGCTTACCGGAAAGTAGTTTTTAAACAGATATTTTTCTCCAATAAAACTGTATTAATTTTTTTTTTCTTTTGTCCATTTTGAAAGTAGAACGATAAAACAATGCAATTTAGAAAAAACTCGTTAGTCTGGCTAATATATATTAGTAATCGTTAAAGCGGCCTCTTGTAAATCTCCCTTAAGATATGCCATTTGCTCTTTCCACTTTCCTTTAGAGGCCTTCGAATTAACTCGTTCTGGATGACACGATAGTTTTTTTTTTTTTTTGGTTCTTGTAAAACTGGATGAAATATAAGTAGAAATTTGTCTTGTACTATATTCTGATAATATTACATCCTCAACTTTTCTGTACATCCTTAAGCCTGACTCTTCATGAAAGTGTTGGTTTTTTTTAACTTATCTACGAACGTAAAGCGAATAAATAGATACATTTACTCTCCAATTAGGCAGGTATTATGATGTAAATTTAATAAAAGTAATACCATCAGAGATCCTTTATCTGTTGTTGGGCGACTGTTTGAGCAGATAAAGCTTGCATTGGGCGAATCGTGGGGTTGTTTAACGATCCGTATCCCGGGGCCCGGCGGTCTGTAACGTGTCGATTTAATACCGTCCTGGACCTGGCCAGCTTTAATTTAATAGCAGGGCCTTTTACCAGCCTTGTTTGTCCGCTTTGTTCCTGTATTAGAGCTAGTGGGGAAGTGGAGGGAACCTGGCTCCAATATTTCTCTAAAGCGCACACCCTCCCCGGTGCTAACGCCATTATGTATTAATCGCTATTTGGGATTAATATCCCGCAGCCCATTGTCAGCGGTCGTGTTTCAGCCAACTGCGGCAGCTATCTGTCTCGAAGTGCTTTAAGCTATTCATACGGCATTTTACAGAACTAAGCTATATATTAGCAGAAAACATTTATGATTAATTTACCATTATACACGCCTACGATTTCTGCGTATCTGACCTGAAAGTTCAGAATTCTAGAACCGAACTTGAGTCAGAGCTGCTTGCAACTGAGCTCTCAAACCTAAACTGAGGCTGGTTGTCATTGTCAGTATTTCATCACCATTCGGATCAAAAGTATCCAAATATTATCTATTGAGATGAAGCCTTAATGTCCTTAACATTTTTCTTTACCAGAGGTGAAATGTTGGACTATCGGTATTGTAATCAGTTCAAATTTTCGGTATCCATTTAACAGATCTGTTAAGATCTTAACGTTTCAGAGCAGCTATGCCATGTTTATTGAATTCTATGTCAAAACGGATATTACGATTTAGATAAATCAAATCACCCAATCCTCTGTGTCCTATCCTACAAACGGAGGCTTTACTCCCTCTTCTGAGACCTTTCCCTACAATTCTTAGGATCCCATCTCTCTGCTTTAGGTAACTATTCCTGTAGTCCTTTTGCTTCATTTCTTATCCGGCTACTCATAGTGCTCGAGATTCATCCCTCGAATGAGTCGATATTTCGTCTCGATTTTCCCTCACTCTCTCCTTTCTATGACTATCGACTCTCCATGAAGATGCTTTGTCGAGGCCATCTTTTAAGTTAGTGTAGTAAGCTACACATAGACCAGATATTGCTCTAATAACATAAACGATAGTATCAATTAGAGATGTTTACTCTCCCTTTTTCCATAGAATGGTTCTGTGGTTATTCAATTTAGATTTTCTTTTGTGTTTCTTAAGGAAAAACCTATCCTACGTTAAAAATTAAAATATAAATTTTTTCACCCCGAAAAGTAGAAGTGTAAAGTAATCGAGTGGGAAGACAGAAAGCTGTGGCTTATTAATTAAACATTGGAAAACATGTGAGGAACGAGTTTCAAGTAGTTTCAGAATAATCAGCTTCTTATGGTGTGTACTCGTCCGAAACCCTCGATTTGCTAAACGGAACTCAAATGTGAGTAAGTACTTAAACAGTAATAAACGCCTACAATATACTAAAATAAGGTTATAATGAGGGAGAACATTTTCTTATTTGAGCCGTGAGCATAATTAACGACTGTAAGAGCGGGTCCAAAATAATGCCTCTTGGATCATTGAACAATGAAGAGATTGTATATCAGACGGAACCTGGTTATGTTTGGTTTCTAGTGATGGACGAGCCAGGACTTGGCGAAAGATTATTGGAACATAAGATCCTCTAGGACCTTAGAATTCGGTGGATTCTCGGTCACAGTTTCGGGAGACTCCAAATTGGGTTAGTGAGTTGAATATTTGTGTGAAGCAACTAGGGAAATGAGGGGAAAATACTGCATTAGATTTGCCATAAAATCACAGTTACTCTTCATTGTATTTGAACGTAATTTATCATGTCTTTAAAATCTGTATCGTAATTTATTTTTTTTTTTTTTTTGCAGGGATATACAGCATTGCACATAGCTATGCAGTTTGGTCATGAGGATGTTTACAGCCTTTTAACAGAAGTGTATGGTGAGTTTCATTAACTCGTACGCTATTTTCTAAATACTCGTATTGTTTTTTTATTTATTTTCTCAACTTAGTTAGATGTGATCGGTCGTTTTTTTTTGTTTTTTTTTTATTTAATGTTAAAGGTTCTCTCACTAGAGTAATTAAGTAGCAAATTCTTCCTAAAAAATGCATATTATATTTCATTTTTGGCCAACGTCCAAAGCTGCTATAGTGCGCTTGAAAAACATCACTTTTTGATTCTCTCTGGAAAATACATAAAAATATCTTCTTACTGTCCGATTGTGCCAATGTATCAACGTTCTTTGTTACGTGATAGTAACTAAAATCTGGTCAGTTCTAATTTTTATCAACAATAAATAAGCGTTTGTAACTTAGCAGTTTTCGATTTTTTTTTTCTATTTTCGCTCCCGGGCCTAGCTAGAGAGCAAATCTGAAATACGGATTCGGCACTCCAAAAAACATGCAAAATGGTTGAGCTAAACACTTCGATAATTTGTTTTCCTGACAACATCATTTTCGAACATTGACTCCTTGAAAGAAAGTATCGTGTTCGGCATTAGGAAACGAACGAATTTTTAAAACAGGATCTTCTCATTACCAACGAACATACTACTGAACGTTCAAGAGTTAGATTGAAGCATTTTGTCTTGGCCTTTTGTTAAAGTGTTGATATGGCTTAGTGGAGGAAGTATGGAGAGGCAACAGTTGTTGGTGAATTCGGAATCGAATCTCAGAGTTCCATATGATCGTATTTTTGAGAAATATTTAAATTAAAATAAAAAAAAGAAAAGATCTGCACAATTATCCATGATTTCGACACAGATTCTGTTAATTTATTTAAGGTTGTATTACCAGTCAGCTGTTGCTGAATTTATTCGATTTATACCCGAGTACACAAATACCAGGCCCCCATTGGGGACGGGTGGAAGACAAGGACATTTAGGTAGGGAGTAATTGAATGTGTAGTGCAAATGGACAGTGGATATTGACTGGGTCATGTGAGCCATGTTCTTATTTTTCCTCCGATGCGGAGGTTCTGTTTAATTGGAACAGCCCTGATTAGCAAGCTACAACTCCTCTTGTACAACTCCTCATTAAACTTGTACCGTGTTCTTCACGTTTGGATTCTTGTTCCCTATCCTCCAATATCTAAACTCTTCCGTCATGCTTGCTAATCCCTTGTTCGCTGTTCCTCCCTGTTAATCAACCTTCCAGGATTGTTTTAGAATAGGATTCTTTCGCCTCTCCGAAGAAATTTAAATTCTGTGTTGGAAAGATTGTACACTTTATTACAGAATCATATTTAAATCATATTAGGTACATAAAATAAGGAATATACTTTTTTGTTCAAGTGAATTCTATTCCAATTCCTATGTTTGCTGGTGTACACCTCCATTCATCTCACCAGCCCTGATGAAGACATACATTGTGAGTGGAAACTTTTTTTCTTGATGGAAGGCCAGACTACCTCATTTTAATTATCTTATTCCGTTTGATTTCGATTAATAGGTATCGCAAATAAATCAAACTTTAGAATGAAATTTAAACTATACATCAGATAGAAATAATACCTATACATTTCTCGTTATATAGGTGAGAAGAATAAAATATTTTTGAATGGAATATGGTCCGGGTG
Organism: Halyomorpha halys; assembly: GCF_000696795.3. Classification (NCBI taxonomy): domain Eukaryota; kingdom Metazoa; phylum Arthropoda; class Insecta; order Hemiptera; family Pentatomidae; genus Halyomorpha; species Halyomorpha halys. Next base: position 254,410 of record NW_027105408.1, on the reverse strand, counting down.
CGGTCAAAAAAACTCAAATAGCAAATGGTTATACTATTTTTATTGATCCAAAGTTTCGCCCCACGTTGCAGGGCTTCGTCAAGGCTGTTTTGACGGAAGTCAAAGTCAGAGATAAAAACTGGAATATTAATAAAATATTTTGTTGTAATTGAGAAATCCGGACAAAATAATTGGGAAATATAAGATTTTGCTGGGACGTTCCTGTATGGTATCCTTAAAACCTGTGGATTAAGTGACATGACAATCATATTTTTTGTAACTGACAACATTAAATGAATGAATACGGAAATATATAATTTTCTTTTTAACAACTAATTACATATCTTCAAAGGTCCCCTTGTAGAAATAAAAATGTATACTCGATATACCTCTTAACATTTTTTTTTATAGTTTATAAAATTAATAAATACTTTGTGTTGATAATCTACACATCTAAAAGGGAATGGTTCGAATCTTTGTTCACAATAAACTTTTGAAACACTAGACCGATTTACATGCTGTTGTTTTTTTTGTTTTTCCAAAATGTTCCCTTTCACAATGGCAAGGTTTAAAGCTTCCGAAATCCCCGATTTCTTATGTAAAAAATAAATTATGAACTAAATTAAACATTCTTGGTGTGTAGCACTGAAAATATTTAAGAGAAAAAGACAAAAAATCACATTAATAAAACCAATGTTAACGATGATTTAAAAAAGTTAGATTCCGTTTTTATTTCCAATGCATTTTCTGAATATGTTACCATTGCAACGGCATTCTCTTCTTATCATCTAATCTATATATCGATGGTTTACTTCGCTGTGGCGCTAAGAACATTCCCACTAACTTAACGGAAAATACAATGAAAGGTTCTCTATTTTAAGTGTCATATTCTAGTTGTTCGTACAAACATTTTGACTAATGAAAAAGTATATCTCAGGAAGTATTATACGTACCGATGTCTGCTAGCACTCAAAATAATGGTTATTTAACTTACTATAAAGTAGGTTATAACATGTATCTTCGTAGAGGAGTAGTTTTCATGCTACTTGCATATTTATATAAATTTTGCTCATAAAATTTTGTCCGAACAACTATAAATCAATTTATTTTGTCAAATATCATAAAAACTACTACTACGAAGATAAACGTCATAAACTGCTTTATGGTGCATTAAACTAGCTTTAATTTGAGTGCTAATAGACATCTGTACTTCGAATCGTTTTTGAGATTTAGATTTCTCAAAATAAATTCACTAACTACTGATTTTTCAGTGCATTTTTTATGAAATATTGCTTTTTAAAAAGCTACGTCTAGGGAACTATTGAACGTATATAGCTCTATTAGGGCTCATATTTTAGAAAATTTACCCTACTTTAAATGATATTCTCTTAGGTTTTCTGGTGTTGCTGGTTGTTTTAAGGATATAGAGCTCCGAGTGAAAAATTAATACTTTTTAATGTTTTGAAACTGCCACCATTTTTCATTCCCCCTCACTATACTTGGCAAACTCATCAATTTCGATTGTGGGGTGAAATAACTGCCTTTTTCCTCCTTGTGGGCTCTTGTACTATCCGATTCTAATTGGGGTGTGTGCCCTTGGTGCAGCATATAGTGCTCTACACCACTACCAAATTACGTGTTGGAGTTATTTCAATCTTTTTTTTAATAAAGAAATCTAAGGTGAAAATGTGTACTAAGAAATTTTTATTCGGAATTTTTCGAAATTTCTATTATTATTTTTTTCGTTGTTTTCTTTCATATAATATAGTTTGACTAGTGATTTAATTCCCTACAAAAAGAAAAAAAATTGAATTCGTATAATTACGAATTACAGCCTATTGCATTTAAACGAAATTTTTGTATGTTTTTGTATAACAAAGCAAACTTATTTTATTATGAGTTTGACTTACAGACATTTTTGGATTGGAAATTAAATTCACTACAAATAAAAAAACAAAATGAAAGGAATATGGTCCGGGTGCGGTAAAAAAAAAAACTCAAATAGTAGAAATATACTATTTTAATGAGCCAACGTTTCGCCCCACGTTGCAGGGCTTCTTCAGGGCTAAAAAAAGATACAAACACAGAGTTACAAAAGGAAAACAAAAACATAAGTGTAAAATAA
>NW_027105408.1:243204-250871 GCF_000696795.3 Halyomorpha halys | reverse complement strand
ATAGAATCTGTTTAATACGTTGTATGTTGGTCTGGTGGTATTGAGGGTCAGAAAGAGGGGCGAAACGTTGGCTCATTAAAATAGTATATTTCTACTATTTGATTTTTTTTTTTTACCGCACCCGGACCATATTCCTTTCATCTTTACACACGGTCAATCAATAATCTTCCAGTTCCAAAAAAAAAAAAAACAAGCATTGAAATCGGACTATTATTAGAAAAGATACTTGTTTAACTTTTCAATCATGTTTTTTTATTCTAGAATTTTGGAAGGTTCTATTTTTTTTTTTTTTTTTATTTTTATAACTTGAAAGCTACATATCCCCGACCTTTCTAGAATCTCATTGCTTTTTGAGGTTTTCATTTGACCTATATTATTAATGAGACTAGAATCATTTTTTGTATTACAATTTTACGGAAACTAGTGATGGGGGTGAGTTGACAGGATATTCCTCATTCCTAATACTGAATCCAGGATTTTACCATGAACAATTATGCGTCCCATGTATATTCCTCTCTAGGAATACATTTTCCTATTGGAATTATACAAAACATGGTATATTGAATAGCATTTTAATGAACTAAAAATTAAATAAAACAGTAATGACAACTGACCCCACAAATGGAATAAAAAAATCAACATATATTTTTGATTTTGTCAATACTTTTTTTTTTTCATCTTTCATCATAAACATGGGGCACAGCATTCCTCTATATCTCTATTATAGATTGATAAACCCCTAGGTTTTGTAGTCAAATGAAAAAATTATCAATAAAACTTATAGAACATAATAAAAAAAATCTATTATGTTCCTTTTCGCATATGTTTGTTTAATTTATGTTACCTAATCATAATAATAATCTATATGTAAATGTGGAATATATTATACTCCATTGATATCAAACTTTCAATTGTGCTCATTTAATCTATATTCATCCTCCAATCTAGTAATAATGAAGCGTTGCCTGGTTTGCTAGTATGAGATATGAAAAATAGGTTCCTATTCTTTTCAGGAAAATTTTTCATGCAATTTTTATTTTTAATACCTATAAAATTCATTTAATGACTAACTTCATTATTTTTTACTGAATTTATGGTAATATGTTGGTAGTATTTATCAATATAAATGGAGCTAATCTTGAACTATAGTTGTGAATCAAATATTTTTGTTTGGCTTTCCTAAAATTTGTTTTATTCAGGTGCTGATGGAAATCTTCGTGATTGGAGTGGAAAGAAACCAAGGCAGTACCAGACTCATAAAGGAACTTCTGTGTCTGCTGATACGTTCCGAAGTGAGTCTAAAACAAAGCGCAAGGGTTTGGCTAGGACCAAGACTACACTACCTCGTCCTAAGAAAAAAAGAAATGGATCTTTCCTTAGCTTAAATTTTGTAACACACTTGTAGATTCTTCTGTGCTTATTGTCATTTTATTCTATTTCCACTTTTTATTCAAGCTGCTTTTTTTTTTTCTTTTTTACACACAAGCAAAAGGTGTAAAAGGCATGCTATAGTTGCTACGTAGTTGATTCAATTAGAAAGCTTTTATTTATTTAATTTTTTTTTCATTTCAAGTATGATAGCACTTATAATATACTATTTTCTAGGATATCTGGCAATGAAAGAGGGGCAAGTAATATCTTTACCTTTGTACTCTGACCAAATAATTGTATCAATCTAATTTAATTTGATTGGTTTGATTGAACCTTACCACATTTTCTAATTTATTAATTATTTTGCATGTTTTTTTTTCTTTCTTTAGTCATTGCATGGTTGTACTTATCTGAAATAAAATTAATGATAACTGTGAGTAGAATTTTATTTTTCAATATTTGTGTCTCCTTATTATGCACCTAATTTTCCTTTATTTAACTTCTCTTTGAATAATTGCATGGTATTAGTAGCACTGTAGATAGTAATGAGGTAGCACATAAATTTAAAATATGCTTATTGGTACAAATTACATATTTTGCATATTTGATTTTTTTTTTTTTTTTACTTTTTATTTTACTATAAATATTTATGAAACTGTGTTTCAACATTTTAGACTTTCTTTGAGTGAGATTAAAAATAACTTATTGTTAATTCTATACGTTTGCCTTTTTTTATGTGTGTGAACAGGATAACTTATTTTTAACTTCTACAAATAATAGCAAAAAATTTATTTAACGAACACTTATTTGGTAATAAGTGTTTGTTAAATAAAAATTTTAATGTTGCACCATTATTGTCCAACTGTTATTGTAACAAATAATTTACAATAACACTTAATTTACTTCAAGTATTAGAAGATGGTCAGGGTTGCGGTCAAAAAAAGAACAAACAGTTTAAAACTATTTTATTTTATTAAAATAGTTTTAAACTATTTGTTCGTTTTTTGACCGCTACCCTGACCATCTTCTTATATTTAAATCTTTATGGTCATCTATATATACATATACTTAATTTACTTCATTCTAATAAATACTGACTTTAAGGGAGGTTAAACTTAAAATAATAAATAGTAAGCCCATACTTGGGAAATGAAAAAACAAATTATAGCTATTGATTTTTTATCTCATTGTAAAAAGGGTAATTCATTCATAACATAAACATTATTATTTTCTTCTATATGGTGTTCCTTGAGGTAGAATTTCTATTTACACTGCTGGCATAGCTCAACAACTTTTCACAGTCATCTATAACTTTTGCCATATCAAAAATTTCCTTTCTACTTACCTCCCATTATATCATGCAAATTTTTTTTTAAATGAAAAGATAAAATCTCTAGCCATATTTTTATTTTATTTATTATTTATAAACAAGATCTAATCAGAATGAATCTATGGCGTAGCGTTTTTGTCAGCTGCCCAGTGAATAAGAAACTTTTTGCCACCCCCTTATTTAGGCATTTCAATCTTAAAGATTAAAATATAACAATAATAAATTCTTTATTTATTCTGGGGACATGTCTTCTTATAATAACAATATAAACAATAGTAAGAGAGTTTTAGATTATCAAATAAAAGTATAAAATAATTAATGCATTGAAAACATAAAATTAAAAGTTTCTTTAAACAAAAATAAGGATAATAAACTTATAATATCAATAACTTATAAGGAAAATATTTAAGAGGGTAGTATTTTAATTTAATTGGAACTGAGTGGATTGGAAATGATGAAATAAGCAGATTTGAAGTTGGTAACTAATGGGTATAGGAGGAGTACAAGGGTACTGGTGTAACTGTTAGAAATAGGAATAGAAGTCTATAGGGAAGAGGATCTGATAAGGGAGGGTCTGTCAAATGCTGCTATTCGGTAGATTTTAAGACCGGGAACAGGTATTGCAGGAATTAACACAGGAGAGGATCAGAATACAAGATCTGAAATGTATGATAGACGAGGGAATTGGATAACTTGGTAAAGGAAGGATGCAAGGAAATACGCCAATGGGAAGGTTAAAGCCACTTCAACGCCTCATAAAAACGGGAAATGGAGGTGTCCCTGGGGATCCCAAAGATGTATCGTACAACACTATTTATTAATCGTTTTAGTTTTAGCTTTAGATCCCCAGTAACACCCCCATATACCCCATGACCATCATGAGTGAGTGAATACCTCATTTTCTTGTGTACTTTTATTTATTTTTCTAATTTTTAATAATTAATGATACATAATGATAAGTAACAAGATTTGTTGAAGGGTAAATTCTTTATTAATCGTTTTAGTTTTGGCTCTAGATCCCCAGTAACACCCCCATATACCCCATGACCATCATGAGTGAGTGAATACCTCATTTTCTTGTGTACTTTTATTTATTTTTCTAATGTTTAATAATTAATGATACATAATGATAAGTAACAAGATTTGTTGAAGGGTAAATTCTTTATTATTACTGACTCTCAATACTTAAGTAATTCCAAATTTGCGATAAAAGGATAATTGACAAAGTCTAATACAATAGAAGAAAATTTCCAATTTAAGTTTGATTTCTTCTTTTGTGAAAACTTATATTTTAATATAAGTCTTCTACTTGTTTTTTATTAATATCTAATCAATGAAAAATAACCTATTATAATTGTTTACTAATTGTATTTATTATGTTTACAGAAATCAAAGCAAGAAAAAAACATGCAGGTAAGAGTTTTCTTTCTCCTTAGTTTAGTAACTCCCAGCAGTCATGTGTAATTTTTGTTTATTGCTTTATTATAATATACTGTGTCATTATGATGTGATTAACCAATGAATTACAATAGTAGATAATCAGAAAATTATAGATTATATTATAGATAGTATTTCCGTAAGATTAATTGGAAAAGTGAGCTATTTTTTGTATTCTAGTTACTAAAAACAACTAATGTGCTGGAAAGGTACTTTTACAGGTTTTATATTTTACAGCCACCTCATATTGTTATTTTTTAAAATAAATTCCAAGATGACGCTAGTGAAAGTAACAATTCTATAAACTCTAACAACAGAGGAAGTATTCACCATACCAGAAGTGATGATATTTAAAATAGTATTGAACTTACAAAAATAAATTTAAAAAATTTTCAGATTTATGTAAGCCTTAGGTAGGCAGCAAATAAAGTTTAAGCCCAGAAATGAGGTAGTTGTCTGAGAGAACAAGTTTAGGACTCAATAATATAACGAAAACGGGATGTTGACCTCTGTTTGTGACATTTAAAGAGGCAAAACTTCGGCAGGTGTAATAAACTATTGAGGAATAAAATGTTTGATAAAAACAACTTATTGTTTCCTAGCTGCTAGAGGATTTGAGATGCATGTTTTATTCTCCAAAAAAGAAAGTAAAGTCTGGGCACCTGCTAAAACTAGTAATTTATCTGTGATGTTTGTCATTTATTAAGTTTTAAGCACTATTTTACAATGTACTTATAATATTAAGCACTAGGCCCTGGACAGTCACCCTTTTCTCTCTCCATTTTGGTATAATCTTCAATAAATCTATGATATACAGTCAAAAATAAATATTGCCTTATTTGGGCAAATAGGATTCATAATTTTTTCTTATGACTCTTCTGCTTCATTTCTAGTATGTTTAGCTAAATTTTAAGGCGAATAAGAAGAATATTCTTCTTACAATTTTGGGTTATACAAATAGAGGTACCATTAACCTAAGTATATGTCTATTTAATCGGTATAATTTACGTACTAACACAAAAAAGAAGATGTCTTCAAAATAGGCTTTATAATTATTATTATTTTTAATTATAGATACTAAGAAGCCTAATATTAATAGACAACATTATTTTAATTTCCTTTGAAATATTTGTCTTGGAAAAATGTTAATTAAGTATTGTTTGAATGTAAAAATAATGTTAATAATAAATAAGGTCAAAAGAATGTAGAAGAATGAATTTTTCTCTAAATGAATAATAAATCACATTTGTGCAGTTCCATGTTGGAAACATACTAGAACTGATAGGTGAAAATAATTCAACTATAATATAAAATTTATATTTTTTTAAAATATGGACATCATGAGTACAAGTTTTTTTTTCAATGTACAGTAAAAAATGAGATGTCATAAATGTTTAATTTACTTATTTTTCATTTGTTACTTGAATAATTTATTCATACTATCTGAATCATTGTTGAATCTAATCTAATTGAATAATGTTATGATATAGTCTTCACTTTATATGTACTTACTTTAACTACAATGTATCAGTAAGTAAAGTAAAATATTTCAAGGGCAATTGAGTTGTCGAAAACCAATGTAGACCAGCCTCTCCAACAGTGATTTTGAGATAAACCATTTTGATGATTTTAATATAATTTTGGTCAAACTGCTTTTGACCAGTTTTGGTAGTAAATAGTTACATTTCAGTTAGCATATACATATCATTACATTGTAGTTAGCAGTGACCGACTGGATCAAATTACTTGACTCACTCTTTCACTGCTGACTTTAAATTAAAGACATTAGTCCAATATATTGAACTAGCTTCTCCTGAATGATAATCATAAGGATCATGAGTAATCATTTATAACCTGACGCTTGTTTAATGTATATTATATTCTGAAAATGTAAGATATCTATAGTTTTCTCTTTCATGTAATATTAAATAATTACTATGTAGTAATGAGTCACTTTGTTTTTATAGAGAAAGACCTTGGTTTCTTGAGGATTGGTTCTCTCAACGTGAGAGTGAAGAGGACGACTGAAGCCTTTAGTAATTTCTTAGGTGTTGGAAGCAACGATAAAATTCATAAGCATTGGGGTTCAGCAGATAATTTACCACAGGTATATTTAAACTTTTCCTTTTTTTATACAAATATTTCTTTTTTAAGAAGTAATGAAACAGAATTCTGTTAGATTATGCATGCTGTTAGAGGATACATTTATTGACATAAATCAGACATATGGTATACAAATATTTTGATACAGTACCCTTGTTGACCGAGCATGAACAGCTCTCTAATGCTCAAAAGTTACCAGTTAATTTCTAGTCTGATTGGTTTAACTATTATAGAGTGGATCCATGCAATTAATTCAGACTTTTTTTTATTCTGATTAAAATTGTTTGATGATGTTTAGGATATCCTGCCATTGTAAGATTACATGAGGTTATTTAATCTAATAAGCAACAAATTTGATACTATCTATGTAAAAGCTATTATTGAATGGGAAATCATTTACATTGATATATAGTGCTATATTATTTAAATACTTAGTTATATTTGTATATTCCAAATTGTCGTAAACTACTACTAACATATGATAGCTATGAAGAATTATTATTACCCAACACTTCTATACACCAGCTATATTCTTAGGAAACTAGTCCATTAGACCTTCTCACTTTCAAGAGAACTTCAGCCACAGTATCATTTTTGATTTTGAACAACTTTATTTTCTCAATTAAGACTATTTTGTTAGATTTGGTTTCCAGTTTCAGTTGAAAAAGCATCATCTAATTTTATAGATATGGAAAATTTAAGCTAATTAGAACAATAGCTGACATATTTTAGTTTTCCAATCAAAAGAAAAATTAGTAGGATTTTGCATTTATCTAAGTACTGAAAAACATAAATAGGTATTTATGCTTTGAATAATATTTTGCGAAAATATTAAGTGGTGCTGATACATTTTCACATTCTAATATTCAATTTGTGAACATAACCGATTGAAGAAATGTATTTATAATTTTATCAAGCAATGCTGTATGCCATAATGAGTTGGTAAAATTAAGTAATTTTTTAGCTTTTACAAACCAAATTAGAATAAATACTATCATTTCTAAGAAACGTATTGTTATAAAAAGGTATGATGTATGATGAAGATAATATAAAATCACAATTGAGATGTAGTTTTAAAAATAGATATATCATAAAATAGTTACATTATAAAATAAATGTAGTTTTTATTTTTTCATAAACTCATACAAGCCAACTTGGAAGGGGAAGTCATATAAATAGAATAGGGATTATTACATAACATACTTTTTTTTCATTTAACTTTTTAGCCCTTCAAAATAGAAAAGTTGGCTCACATAAAATATTTGAATTACTATTTCATTTTTTTTTTTTTTACGCACCTAGACTATCTTCCTTTTATATATTACTTAGAGTTAATCAACAGTCTTCCAAGAAAATAACATGTATGAAGTGAGACATGTTAATAATGAAATAGATACAGAATCATTTTTTGTATATATTTATTTCG
>NW_027105408.1:163823-242014 GCF_000696795.3 Halyomorpha halys | reverse complement strand
CAGCTAAATGGTTTCACGATCTACCAATGATAAGAATACATAACCTTCTCTTAGTTTTACTTGTACTTTTTCAATAGTACAAGGGAACTCGCTTATCCCGGTACAAGTATTAAGCTTGTACTTTGTAACTTGTACACTTGTACTTTTTTACTTGTACTATTAGTTCCATTATGAAACAGGGCCCAGATTGTTACAAAAGGTCTTTGTGTAAAAATAAATAAAATCATTAATTTTTTTTTTTAAATCTACACACTTATATTATTCTTTAAAATATAGACTTTCGATGTCAATTGTTTTAACGCATCTTTTTGCCAAAAGTTGAATTTGGTGATTGCTCTGGTTCTTGTTTTTGAGGCAAAAAGTCCTTACATCATCGTTTACCATTCTTGTTTTTGTTTCTTTAGCGTTTCAAAAAATTTACCATAAAAGACCATCATCGAACAGTTGAAGGTCAGGGCAGTTAGGAGGATAGGACAAGATGTTAACATCCTCATTTCTGAGGATTCTTCTTTGACTAAGCAGCGTACTTCTCTTTTATAACTCCATATAGGTGCCCTTTCAAGTTATTCAAATCTTTGTCTCAATAGCCCTGCCATCGGGAACCAACCCAAAGTGTAACACTCCTATAAGTCCATCAAGTAGAAAGCATATTTTTTTTTTCTAAATTGATCTTGACAAGTCTCTGAGATTTTTGAGCTTGTGGTGTCAACTATTTTTTGTATATGTTATTTATTTCTTTAATTTTCACTTTTTATCATTCATTATGATCTTTTGGGTTTTTAAGCAAATATTTTTAATTACCCATTGATCTTGCGTAGCTGACAAGTCAAACATCTGGGTTGTATATTTTGGACCTAGGAAGTAATTTTTTTTTGCCAGTATAAAAATGCTTGTATATTATGAAATATTGAAAGTAAAAAAGAAATGAAACAATATGATATAATTAATTTTTGCCATCCTAGATAAGAAAAAAAAAGTAGGAGTTACCTTATATTCAGCAATTAGTATAGTAAATTGTAGCAATGGAAGCCCCCTATTTCATTCATTAATCCTGGAATGGTTGCAGACATATTCTGGCTAACAGACTTGAGTAATTTAGCATCATCCACCTACGAAGGGCAACTTGATCTCAGCTCATTTTGAAGCTGTTGTTTCCAGAATTTAAACATGTGAATTAAAATGCTACCATGTTATAATGCATGACATTTTCACCTTCCACCACACAAATTACCTTCCTTGCTTTGTTCTCATTTAGTCTTTTTCTTAAAAGACCACAAGTGGCAATTTCTTCCTTCGACATTGTTGATGAAATTTATAATACTAAAAAAGAGGCAGAGATATTTGGTATATCTAATTAAATAAAGGATTCAAAGTAAACAAGATATACATATAATATATATGTTTGCATCCTAGTTGAATAAGGGAGCATTAAAAGTCAGAAATAAATTAATGCTCAAATACCTGTATTATGATCTCGTAAATATAACTGGAAACATATTCAATACTTTTATAAATTTGAAGATGAGGGATCTACTTTACAATTGCTTAAAGTCTTAAAAAAAAAAATAATAAAATAAAAATAAGAATATTGGATCTTAGGAAGGATGAGACTACTCAGGAATCCAGTTGGCTATACTACACAAAACAAAGAAGTTTAGGTTGAAATTTGGCATGTAAAATGTGAAGTTTAATTAGAAACAAATCCATAACAGTTAATTTGCTACTCAGAATGGATATATGGGAGGATTGCATTAAGGCATTCCTTGCATAAATAGGTTTTGATGGGGTTTGTTGTATAGAGATATTTGATATTTATTGGTGTTTTCAATATCGAACCTTCAGTTTTTTTTGTTTATATTATTATTTGTAATACTAGTCAACATGCCATTAATTTCAGTTTACATTTAGAAATCTCTTGTTGTTTTTGTATGTAAAAATAATATATGTTTAAGTACATCTGTATAATTTAAATAATTTCTATTTTTTACAGGGTGATGGCAAGAAGATGCCTCCTCCTAAATTTGCACCTATCAAAAAGCGTAAATCAAAAAGAGCTATTGATTTCTCCCCGAGGGGTAGTATTGGTAGTGAAGGGAAACCCATGGAAGCGCAGGATTCTGATTCAGATGCTGGATTTGGTTCTACATGGCAGTCTACTGTTTGACATAATATTTAAGATAATTTAGGATTTGAAGAAGCTGTTGGTTAGCTCAATAGGAAAAAAATATGGAGAACAAGTTATGTCATCACTATATTATTATTTATTCATAATGGTGCTGGCAATACTTTTTTACTTAAGTTATGTATTAAATATCTCAATTAAATTTTTATGTTCATTGTTCTAGTGCCAATATTGTTTTATGAATCTGGATATAATAGGTTTATAATTTTATTTGTTGAGAATGACTTATTGTATTTAATTTTACCTGAAATGGTAATACAGAAAAATAAAGTTCTTTATGATGAATGTAACATTTAGTTTTATATCTTCAAAAATATAGTTCTCATATTTTCTTCATATCAATTTCACTATTTAAATATTTATAATACACTTTTGGACCTCATACCAGAATTGATCCAAAAATTTCCAAGGCCACTAAATTAAGATATGAAATATTTTTACGTGTAATTTATTGTCTTTAGTAGTGACTTTAATTGTTGATTTATAAAATAAATACAAAAAATACATTATAAAAAGTATAAAAGAGAATTAATTAAAATATTGACACTTTCATGTTTTTATTAGGGAATAGCATTATTTTTATAATCCTTATTTGTACCACTGTATTCTGTTTAAATGAAGATATGCCTTGTTGGAGACATTTGTAGACTCATTTTATATTAGTGATTTTTATTTATTTAATTTTTTTAGAAACATAATTCTATCATGACATGCCATTTTGTTTTTTGCTTTTTCGTAGGGATTGATAATAACTACTAACATGTAAATAATTATTTTGCTCAAATTGATATTTGTGCCTTAAAACACAAAATGAAGATTAAATAAACAAAAGGGTCCATGATCACATCAAAGTTTATTTAATTTATATAAGCACCAGTGATATAGTTATTATAAAGCCTATGCTAATGATTTGTGATTTTTTTTCATGTTTCCTATTTGTTAGTGTTTGTTTTCTAATGATTGTTTTAATGTTTGTCATTCATGTTGACTTATGTGATATATCATATATCAAAATCTTACTATTATGATTATACTCTAATGTAATGATGATAAATTATTATTTAATAAAATTTTGAATTTTCATTTTTTTTTTTTATTGCACCCAAAAATTTGTAATTCAACCCTATATTTATTTATCTCTTTATTTTATATATTAGATATCAACTAGAAATAAAATGGGGAAATGCACTTATTTGACTTGTAACATAGTTACTATCCTATTTTTCTTTACTTAATAATCTAGGAGTCTTCTGTGAACATTCTATTATCAAAGTGATAAAAAAAGGTCCTATATAATATAAAAATCAATAAAATTCTTTATTTGATAGAAAGTTACTGAAAATAATGTGAATGATAGTAAATAATAACAGGCTTAGCATACCAAAGGTTTGGTGCTGATTCTACCAACGGCTATCTACACATCACCACTCATCATCAAAACTTTTTTGGGGAATTTTATTTGGAACTGAAGCTAATAATACCAAGGGATTAACATAATTGTTAGCCCTAGTAACCTACCTTTTCATTCCACCAAATTATGCCATGTGATTTCCTTTGGTATTGTAATCATTGTTGAGTGAAGTAATAAAAACAAGTCCCTGAACAACTGAACAACCTCAAAACATTTTAATCTTATTTTGTAAGGTATTTAGGATATTCAGGTTCTTTTCTAAAGAGACATATATAATACATTTAGGACTTTTGGATTTTTTTTGGGGGGGGGGGGGGGAGGAATTTCTCATTCATTGTGAAATAATAACGCGTAGAAATGAGGAATGTCAACATTTTCTCAAGAAATAAGTTTATTATTATTTTTTTTTTTACTTACCTGGACAAACGCTATAAACTTCCAATTCATTACAAAAGACTGATCAACATGACTGTAATAAGGCTAATCTTATCAATATGACTGTAATAAGGACATACGGAATTGAGCTTTGGGGCTCCACTAAACCTTCGAATTCCTCTTGTATCCAATCATTGCAATCCAAAATCCTTCATAAAATCCTCAATACTCCTTACTTGGTCACAAATAAAATCATACATAAAGACCTTAATGTTCCATATGTAACTGATCTAGCCCGAACCAGATATCACTCCTTCCATTATAAAATCCCTAGCCACCCAAACTCCCACTAGTTTGGTAGTTTACCTTGCTTCCTCTTCCATTCCTGACAATCCTCCAAGGCACCTGAAAAGAAGATGGCCACGAGACCTGCTAATGTAAAACGTTATTAGAGTGCTACCAATGGGTAGTTTCTCTACACGCCTGTAACACTCCAATGTAACTAAGATCAGATTTACTAAATGTATTATAATGTACCTCAAAGTGTCTCAAGGTCCCCATCCTGGAATTTTCAAATAGACTGAAACAATGATCAGTGTTCAATTTCTTACTATTGATCACAGCCCTATTTCTTTTTCTGAGCATATCTTTCTACAAGCTTAGTAATAATTTATTTTTAAAGGAAGGAAATTATCAGTCCAAACTCTGCCTTCAAGTCAGGTCACCATCAAGGAGACTTCAAGGAGATCACCATGTCTCCTGACTGGCTTTTCCATCAGAACTAGCTGTCCCAGATGGGGACGCCTTGAATTCGGTCTGTGTACTGTTTTCCCTTTGTCTGCAACATAGGGAGAAGGAGAAAAGAAGGTATGTAGTACATTATGGAAGAGTACTGTTTTTTTTCAAGCCAAAGATAACTTGGTTATCACCTGTTAAACCAAAAATTTTCATTTACTTGTCACTATTATTTTAACAGTCGACAAAGAAGTTATATGTATGACAAAGGAATGGGATTTCCTACTGAAATCCAGGGCCATAACAACTACTGCTGCAGCCCCCACCTAATAGCAGATCCCAGGCATGGAATACAGAAAGGTTCAGAAAAGTTAAAGTAAATTACACATTTTATAATAACATTTGAGAAAGTACTTGCTTTCTTCTTCAATTTTGGACTGTTTCTCTGGCTGCACCTATATATATCATATATATGGACATCCATACATAAATAATTATTCAAATTTTTAGCCTAAATCAAATCTGGTAGTAATTTATGCAGCTTATGATTCATCACTACACTCTTATACTCTCAAACAACTGCAATTATTACATTCCTGAAATGCTAAACACAATAAAATAAAATTGTGAAAAATTACTTATTTGCTCAAGTTCTCTACATATTTAAAGGGAAAAGGAGGAATAGGAGGGATAAATAAGTTGTAACTATAACACTTGGACTTAAATAATTCTTTAAGAGAAGAGAGACACTTATTTTCATTAGCAGTACTGTTTCTTGATATTTCTTTCTTGCAGTTTTATGTTTGCTAATGAAACTAGCATTTCCTCCCTATATTCAGTTATACTAAACCAAACTAGTTTGGATTTGTAGTAACAAGCTGCTTATCTTTATCTATGGAGAAATAATAAAAAATTAGCAAATACCAAAGTATAAACTCATAGGCAGTAACTTCAATGCATATTATGATTCATCTGGAAATAACCATCACAACTGCTGACCCATCTGAAAAATCACCATTGTTTCAAATTCACTAAAATATGTTCGTTCAATACCTTATGTGCTATATGTTCTAATCAATCAATCGCAATCAGTAATTATGATTCTTACTTTAACAAACATTATTAAGACCTACAAGCCAATGACACTATTTGCTAAACTGCAAGCCTCAGTCTAGCAATTGCAGTTTATCCATTCTGATTGGTACATATATATGGATTACATATACCTCAGTCATAATAATTATGAACTATAAAACATTTTCTATTTTATTATTGTAGCTGCTTCCAAAACTTGTCCTGTTAAAAAACAGATCTGTCCAATGGTTTATGTTTCAACCTTTTATTATTTAACCCATCATTTTAATGAAACTTGTGGGTGCCTAATACTTTGATCCAATAATGTAGTATATCATGAGTCTAAGATCCTCAAAAATGTTTTTATGTTAGAATGATAATTTTTCATTTAAGATGATATTATTGATTAAAGCTTATAATGCAAATATTGTTTGTATATTGAATCAGATACAACTTACTTAATGAATGCAAATTTAATACTCCTCAAAAAGAAGTAGATATTGGTCTCCAATATCAATTTTTTTTTTCATCAGAATAATTGGTTTGGCTTTGTAGACAAAAGCATTCAAGAAAGAGGTAAGTTGGGTATATTGAGATAGCCACTTTTGAAGAACTACTGTAATTGTAATTGTGGACTGCAAATTACTGTAATTAAATAAGTGAAAGTAATTGCTATTACGAGTCACAAACTTACGAAATTGCAATTATGTTTGAACCATTACTGGCTTAAATCTGTGTATCTAAAGCCAAGATCAATAACTAAGATACATCCATTTCCTAATTTTGAATCCTTAATAGCCGATTTATTTTTATTATCCAGCTGATTTATTTTTAGCAAGTTTTGAGTTACATTTGATTTTGATTCTCCTTATATTTAAAGCAAAAATAAGGACCAAGACTGACTTCATTTTATTTTTTTTTTATTCCTGAATTTTTTACATCACTGGTAGACAGGGTATGAGCCTGCCTCACTCATATCCTGATGGAGGAATTGCTTTCTGAGAGTTTTCAAGACCTCTCCCCTGCTTCTGTGTCATAGGAGGAAAACTGAGTATCATTGATAGGCAAGCGGGTTGAAGGACCAACTTTGCGACGACAGCCAGCCTTAAGTTAATTCCCTTTTGTCTATTTATATTCCGGTACCACAGAATGAAAATTTGATCACCCACCATGGTTAGCATAGGGTGGTAACCTGTAGATAAATGAATTATATCATATTTTTGGATCCTAACAAATGTTTTCCTCTACATTGCCTACCAAGAACTTTATCTGTTTTTCTAACATCATTTTAACAACTAGCATTACATTAAAATAATAACCTTAATCACTAGAAGAAATTCATATCATCCCTGCCCTAAAAGTGTTTAAATGATATTTTTATAATTATAAAGATTAGGGAAAAAATTCTTGGCAAATCCATCTTTTCTTTTGTTTGTTGAAGAATTTTTTCTTATCTTAAGCCCTTTGACCAAACCTTGTAAACCTTCTATGATTCCTACATTCTTCATGCATAGAGTTTGAATTGTTGTTATTACAGTTTTTTTTTTCATGTACATTCCTTGTCCACCTCTTAAAAGGTGATGGAGGATGAAGTATGGTCTTATTTTCATTGTAACACATACTATGAGAACTTTATTGGCTAAAATACGTGAGCTTGGATGGAGAAGTTCCTTCAATTTTTAATAACCTCAATACGTCACAAGTGTTTTGGGTATTGGATACATAATGAGACTGGGGCAACTGGAGCAATATCCTGAGACCATTGCAGTGATGGTGCCATCAAAACATGGGATAAAAATGGAGTGATACTTAATTCAGATTTATTCTTTTTGTTTTGGTACTGTATTTTCAAAGGCATTACACAAGGTTGTGACTCATCAGATTTCTTTTCAGCTTTCTTTTGATTTGATATATATTCATTGGACATGTGGAAATTATAGGTTACAATGGACAGGATTTATAAATCTAATATTTTAAACAATTAGATGTAGTGAATAAAAAGACTCTTCCTTATTTCAGTTTCTTGATTTAATTATTTAATAAATTCTTTATGTATGCCATTGCAACTGCTATCAATCTTAAGTGTGGTCACTTCTAATTACATTTTTTTATGTAGACTTTGTAGTACATAAAAACCTGGAATCTGTTCTTTCTACTAAGGCAAGTTGATTAACTGACCACTATATTCATTTATTCCAAACCAGCATATAACATCTTCCTATTCTTAAGGAGGAAGTCTTCAACATAAAAATCCATGACTTCTGTGCATTAATCTGTTTTCTGCCTACATTGCTATTTACATCTCTCTAGTATAACTTGCTTTTAGATTTTTCAGCTCGTAATGCTACTAATGGGTTGTTTTTCCATAACAATGTATTGTTTCATTGTAATATAACTCACTCCATATTTAATAAATGTATTTTTTTATACAGTTGTAAATTTAAAAAAAAATATATAAAACCAAAACAAAACATTTTTCAGCATGTCGTTTTGGTACAAAATATAAAATATTTTTATAAAATAGTCAATCATTTGAAAATCATAAATGAGAAGAAATTGTAATCAAAGAATCCATTTGGATAAAATAGGTAGGTATCACTTCGTTGAGGTCACATACTGCAAAGTTTGCATTTTGGAGTTCTACCATTTTTGCTCCAGTTACTTTTATGGCATATTAGAATGATTCCTTATAGCATATCACATAAAATAGATTGTTAATAAAATACTGAGGGTGACATTTGTTGACAAAGAATAAAATAAATATCACTATATAACGTGCCAATTTTAACAATTAATGAAAATTATACTCTTACGCCTTGATGTTTGAGGTTGTCCAAAATGTTTAATCATCTTAAAATTGATATTTCAGTTTCCAAAGGATATTGGAGACGATTTTTCTCTTGTTATTCATATTGTAGTCAGTCAAAACCTGCAACAGTCAAGTCAAATTGAAAAAAAAACATATTTTATAAATGAAAATGTTTTCTGAATTTCACAATTTCGAATATTGTGCTGTTTTATACATTTTTTTTTATATTGCTACTTACATACGATTTAACTCCCACATAAGGTCGTCAAGGAAGTTAAGAATTGTTAGATCAATAGACAAAAAAAGTATTAAATTTAATATAGATCAAGTAGTATCTTATTCATTTCTAGAAGTAAATATATTTCGTGTTGTTAGGATTACGCGTTACACTATTATGTTCCTATTTAGTAGATATTTATAAAAATTAAAATAGATAATTTATCAGAAGTGGGTTGAATTTTTCAAAATGATTTTCATTTTAAATTAAACATTTTAACGAGTTATTCAGATCCAAAACAATACAAAATTAAGACGATGTGGAATAACTAAATGGTTATAATTAATCTAAACAACTTTCTTTGTTGTTAGGGAGGGGGTGGATGCGTAAGATGACATCAATTGATCAGTGTCTGGTCGTGCTTAGCTGTCGCATAGGCGATGGCGTCCCATGATGTCATTGCTCAGGTAAATAAGTTAATTAATAAAATTATTGTCGATAAATAAATCAGTTCGCTTTGACTAGAAGTTGTCAATTTGATCGATCGAGGTGCGTGTTAGGAAAAAATATAGAAATCCCTAAACTAACCCCCTCGTTTAACTACCCCCGAGTCCTTATATAATATCTTGGGGTCATATATGGAATGTTTTATCTTTCTTCAAAGGCCTCGCGTGTGGTGGGCACATATTTGCAGGCACGCTCCTATTTATATCTCAGATATCTAGCCTCGAGCATACACGGGACATTTCTGCACTTATTAGTTATTGATCCCCCTCCCTGGGACTGTCTTCTCTGATTCTTTAAATAGAAAAAAAAATAAGACAAATTGTGTAATAAAAGAAGTCCGCTTGATGAGATCCAGCACGGCACCTGACGATCAAAGCTTGAGATGACGAACAACGTCAAATAAACTTTCGGAATGTTTCTCATTTATTTCAGGGTTAGTTGTGGTTCAGTCATCGACATCATTGGGTGGCTCTTTATTAGCAATAATCAAGGAAATGGATAAAACACTGGAACTTTCTTTCTAATGTAAAAATTATTCATAAAATAATAAATATGTTCCAAGACTTGAAATAAAAAATATGTTTTCTCGCTAACTAAAAAAAAAAAAAAAAAAATGATTTTACACAATTTATCATTAAAGTCTAGTCAAATGGGATAAACTATGTTTTTAAAGTCCTCTACAT
Organism: Halyomorpha halys; assembly: GCF_000696795.3. Lineage (NCBI taxonomy): Eukaryota > Metazoa > Arthropoda > Insecta > Hemiptera > Pentatomidae > Halyomorpha > Halyomorpha halys. Next base: position 232,021 of record NW_027105408.1, on the reverse strand, counting down.
TGTTGTTGTATCAAATTATGGTATGGAGTTACAGAATGTCTTGATTATTTTAATTTAAATTTTCCATGTCACGATTTATGAAATGAAAGAAAAAAATAATAAATCACCATGTTTTATTAATTCAACTTCAAAAGTATAGAAGGAAATCAAACAAATCTCTTTTCAGAATTAATTTAAAATTACAAGTAAGCGTCTGATAAAAGAAAAGAATTAGTATGTGCTCAGTAAAAGGAAAAAAAATGTATTTGTCTATAGTAACCCAATATATTTAGTCTGCACCTCTTTGAAAACAGTTTTATCTTCCAAATATATGTCCTCTACATTAGTTAGTTAATTATTTATTATAAGAAATGATTATTATGGAATGGAAAGTTTATAATAAATTATCATCATGCCCGTTCTATCAGCCTAACTAAAATATAAACCATAGTTCTTTGAATAAATAAAAAAAAAAAAAGATCAACTGTATTAGACCTATGGAAAGAAGTCACACCCCACATACCTGCCTTTATGATTTATTTTCAAGTGTTGATAATACATTGAGAGAGTTTATTTTATACAATTTGAACATTTTTAGGATCCATGTTCTATTATCAAATAGAAAACTTTGATTAGTATAAGAAGCTAGACTTATACCTTTTGTAGGCGCCTGTAGTGATGTGAACAGGTTACTCTCTACAGGTTGTAATCTTTTAAGAGACTTCCTTACCACGTGCTTACTCAGCTGCTTACCATCCTCAATGGTGTGCATTGGTTAAACCTTATTTCTGTCTATACTTATCATTTGAGTTCTGTGTTATTATATAATGAAATGTTTATAATCAATTAGTTGTGTAATTATTAATATCATTTGAAATCTCAACAGTTGCCGATGAGCATAAAAAAGTTCATTAAAAAAAAGTGAAATCAAAGCCGCAAACTTATTAGAAAACCGTTTGTCGCTGCCCAATGTTATTACTCAGTTGGCCGCATTTTGAACTAAACGGGTATTTTCACCCTTTACCCTGTTCAAGATTTCAATTAATTGTAAAAACAACAAACAAGAAGTTTGAGAGTGCTTAATTATTCTCAGATTTAGAAGTTACTTCTTTTTTACAGTATCTATTTGCCACCGTTCTTGCTATAAAACGTCACAGGCCTATAAAAACCATTTTTTTTTTTAGTAACACTCAAAAACTCAAATTATTGGAATAATTAAACTTTTCTTTTTCTCTTCATTGATGACGCCTCCAAGTTAATTAATTTAATCTAGTCAGTATAGATGAAAAGAAATTTGAACAGTATTTGTCTATGATGGCAAAAGTTAATCTTGTCCTGCTCCTCAAATTTCTTCTTTTAGACGTATGACCCAAGGAACGAAAAATTGTCTTCATGTTTGGAACGTTTTGAAAATTGTTGTGGCCATAACAGTATTATTAAATATAAGAAAAAAGGCCACTTGCTTACTGGGTACAACGATTGGGAAAGGGCGCTTAACAACTTAGCCACGTTCTTCGGACTAGAGGAGCCTATCAAGTACATGATTTTTGTCCGCTTGGGAGTCATTTCGTAAGATAGATAGGTTGAGACTAGCCTTCAGTCCAACACAGTTTCCATAGCATTATTTCCTTTGTATAACTCATCAAACAGCCGATTTCAGCTTCAACGAGTTTGCGCTGGAATCACTTCATGTCATCTGTTCCTATAAATGAAGATTTCCATCGCAGACTCATTTCTTCTAGCTCAATTTATAGGAAGCCTCAAAGGCAGTTGGATACTAGAAAAACTGCTACAAGAAGCAAAACTGAAAGATTTTAGTGCTATCCTCAGGAAGGAAATAGCCTTATAAGCCTCTCGTTACAACTCAAGAGTCCCCAGTCGACACATAAGAGTCAAGCCTACTTGTTCCCAGCTAGCAACACAATTATATTCGCAACCTCACCCAGTAGTTTTTCTATGACGACCAGAGGTGAGCTCCAATAACTCGATGCGACTAGACTGATGCCAGTTCTATTTCGATCCGTTCTTTGAGTACAAAAGGAGCATCTTATTCCCGAACGAACTCTGGATTCATCCGCTTTCTGACTTATATCTTGACTTCTACGTTAGAAACGTTTTCGAGGAATTTCACTTAGTTGACTGGAATGGGATTCTGAGCAAAAAGGTCGAAGAATTCTAGACAGTCAGTGCGTCTAACCACACTGCATCAAATTAACTTGCTAAACATAGTGTTTAGACACTTATGCGAAACTCAAAGCAGCAACAAAGGATCCGTTTCCTTTGTCAAACGATCGATCAAGTTTCAGAATATTTTATTTCGTTTACGTGCGATCTACAATTATCTGGTTTGACTTTTGCTGAACCCTACTTGGAAAGCGTAACTGCATTGTCCAAATGGATTCTAGACGTAGTTTAAAGCGGCACATCAATGGGCTACAAATGGCCCAGGTGCCTGGGGTAATGTGGGTAATTACTGCGGTGACTGTCACTGTCACGGTAGAACATAGTATTAAAAGCGGCGCAAACAAAACCCAACTATGCCAAAACCAGAGCTACAAAACGATTTTCTCAAACAGAATTTCAAAGGATTTGTAGTAAAGAGGAATCCTGAGATATAATCTTTGACTGAGGTTCAGAACCAGACAGGGGTAACGATTAATGAGAAAGGATTGAAATCATTGAAGAGGAATTAATGACAGGGAACGACGGAAACAAAGACTGTTAAAATCAAGGAAAATAAGGATAGTAAGTTTCTACTGGTCTTTGGCTTTATGGGAAGATCTAAGGAGATTTTGATAGGGGCAGACTGAATGTGTAGCTTAGGTGGATTCAGCTTGGATTCAGCTTGATCGGAAATCATTAAGGATGCTTGATGGATTTGGTTTTCTTAAGAGACAGAAACCACGTGGGATAGTGGCGTTCTGTATCGAGAGGTTGTGACCCCATAAGCAAGAAATGGCGAGGAAGGGGGAGTAAAAAAAATGTATCGAAAGGTTATAGGTGTGGTGGTGATGGATTAGTGGCTTTAATCAATTTAGCTAGGATATTATCTGGCCTGCAATTATTATTTGGAATAGTATTCATGAATGGAATTAAGGAGTTCTTAAAGGGTGATACAGGAAAAGAAGAGGTGGTTGGAATTAAAAAATGTATGAGCAGAGGCCACACATAGTAACATGATACCTTTAGGTGACAGGTTGGACGAAGGGGAAAGGGTGGAAGTCAAAACGTGTGTCAAGGTGTCAGCGGAAGTGGAGGTAGACTTATATGATATGAGCAGGTTTACTTAAGGACAGCTTGCAAATAATTGTCCGTTTTGGTTTGGAACGCTGAATAGAGATTAATAAAAATAAAGCGATTTGTGGTGCCATACAGAGGATTGATTGCTGTTACGTTGGAGCTTAAAGGTGATATAATCTTCAGGGAGTTGAGTACGTTTTAACATCGCCTTCCCGCATCTAATCGTCTCAAAGAATACTTCATTGCGGACGACAAACAGAGTTGTGGTTTGACTTAATCTTGCTACAAGGGATACATGGTGTTAATGAAAGGTATGAATATGAGTCGTCTGGGTTTTCAACATGGAGTCGATGGAGTTTAGGAAGAAATTGGGACCCACTGGACAGTGTTAAGATCAGGCGTCATGGTTTCAGAAGGATATAATTCGGGAGGAGGGACCAATGTAACTGGATGGTTGTTGGAGACCTGAATAAAGTCCTCAGAAAATAGAAGTGGGACATGTTATAGAGATGACGTAGGAGCTTATTTTTTTATGCTTGGCTTGTTGTGAGACTACAGGTATACATTTGACTATTGTTAGTGCTTCCTCTATGCTTACTGCTTTTCACCTTGAAAAGTAGACAATAAATTATTCTAAGAGTGCAATATCGGAAGTTTGTTTAATCGAAGAAAAAATTGAATTTCTCATACATTACTCAACATATTGAGAGCATCCTGCCGTACGAAGTGATAAAATAAAGCAATTTTTAAAATACAATAAATTTGCTTATATTTGAGTCCAAATAATTTATATTTCCAAGAATTTTTCAAACACAAATAAATTTTATCAAATAACAAGGAACAACATTTTATGAATATGTTTTGGCAAAAAATTCATTATTTTCCGAGATATACTTTTTCAAACTCCAATATTTTGTCAAAAGAAATAGATTAATTATGAATTATCACATTATTTTTCCAATATGATTAATCTTAAGTATTTTTAATCCTATAGTGCTGCTTATAAATATTTTGACATTTTTAGCATTCATCGAAAGTGAGTAATATTTTGAGAAAAGTTTGATATCTCAGAAACTATTTGACGTAAATATGTCTATTAGAGCTCAAGTATAAGCTTGTTAAATACACCATGAAGTAGTTTATAATAAATATCTTCGTAGGAGTAGCGCTTTTCATGATATTCCCTCCCCCCACCAAAAAAAAAAAAAATCATAGAATGTTGATTTCGCTCGTTTGGGAAAAATATTGCTGTTTCAAAAATTTTATCTAGAAAAATATTGGACATAATGAGCTACATTAGGGATCAATTTTCATAGGTATAGCATCTTTCATGATATTTACCAAAATGAATTCATGGAATGAATTTTTTTTTTGGGAAGGGGGGTTATATATTATATTTTTTAGATATTGTAGAATAAAAAAAATTAAGATTTTACTGCTTCCTGCAGTTTATGATTTATAATTATTTTGAATACGCCAACATCAACATATACTTAACTCAACACCGGTTGGATGAACGATTTTCCACTGCTATGAAAATTTGTTTTACATCAGTTTTTTTAACGTAGTTCAGTAGAAAAACTAGGGATCTTTTTAACACACATGCACTCGGTCCCCAATTTAGCAGTCAAATCAATGGAAGATCCTGAAACCTTTTTCACATAAATCTTTTTATTCTAACACAGATGTTTTCATTATTGAATTAATATGGAGAACGTTTAGGCTCCTAAAAAATAAAAATGCTTTGTTGCCTCCCCATAATTCTCACAACCTTAATACTGAAATTTTTTTTGATAAAACTTCAAGAATATGCTGGAATTACTTAGAAGGCGTAAAAATTACCAACATTGCTGAAAAATCTTTTTTTTTTGGCTATGATTTAATTTCTAAAAGTCCAAATCTATTGTCTTTTAAATTTTAACTTGAGTAACTCAGAACCAATCATTAACTGCGTTTGAAATATGTTTCTAGAGGTAAATACACAAAGGAAACATCGTTATCTTTAATTGTTGCTGGTTTTCTCTTCTTTTAGATATTTCAAAACATAGATTGGAAGTTTTTCTCTTTCTTTTTTTTTTTAATTTAAGACCAAATCATTTGCAAGGGTCTGTCCAATGTGGAAAAACCTCCAAGCCAAAATTAAATAAAGTTTTACAACCTTTCACGATTTTTTGCTTTTTTTATTTGATAAAACATATTTATCCATAGCAGCTTTCAAGGCTTTGTTTAATTTATCCTTAGCTAAACAAGAATATAGAAATTTTAATTTTTTTTTCAAAAACAATGAGATATGATAAAAATTCTAATTTTTATAATGTTCTCCTAAAACCTGAGAAATAGTTTTATTAAGTATTTTTAATACAATATACTAAAATTGCTAAAAATAAAAATAGAAATAAAATTTTTCGAACATAGAAAATAGACTAATAAAAAATGCTTTTGGCGCTATGATTATATTCTCATCCAAAGGTACCTTACTATTTATGGTTTCTTATATGATTAAAGTTATCTTCTTTTCTTTGTAATATTATTTCCAAATTACTCTTTAGATCTTCCTGTTTAAAGTGCAGCGATGCAAGTTTAACAAGCTCATCGATTGGCAAGGGTGGAAATGGCGAGATATGATGGTGTCCGCTTTATCGCGTGATCCAGCTATCTCGAGCAACTTGCGATGGTTCCGCAGAATTAAGTAGCACTACACAGGAAACGAACCCTTGAGGTAATATCAGAACCCTCGGTACGGTTCTTGTAGTTGAAAATTGGTTCTGACATGCCTCTTAAAATGTGTCTGCACGAAATAAGAAATTAAGTTTGTCATAATAATGTTGTCATAGCTCCGTACTACCGGAAATTGCGTCTTACTTGTTTTTCTCTTAGACTTTCTCTGGTATATGCCTGACTTTAAATATTTATTTCTGAGCTCTCTAGTTTATCGGAAGTCATATTTCCCTTTTTATTGAAAATTCAACTTCCTTATTATATTTTGCCATGGATGGATTGCTTCGAGCCACAAGTCCCGCTCATCTTAACCTCCTTGTCTTCATATCTGAGATATTGACTGACTAGTATCTGCAAGCAGTTTACTGTTAGTTCTCCTGCTCCATGTACGAAGGCTCTGATCCTAGATCGCTCCTGTAATCGCACAGAGGACTTTCCTTTCAAATCTCTCCATTCTGTTTTCTAGGGAACAGAGCTTAGGTATCACAGTCGTATAATAGAGCTGACTTTATCATGGCATTACTTTATCATAGCTTCAGATTTTTAGAGATTCTTTGACAAGAATAATGCCTCTGTAAATGAATACGTGACAATGCCAGATCTCCTCTTTATTAATCTACCAGTATAAGTACAGTATTTAACACTAAGTACAGGATACATAACCAAATATTAACAACGTTTTCTTAAAAATTTCTCCAGGATACTTAGTTTTTATAAAAACTATAAAATAAAACATCGATGTTTTTTGTAGTCGATGTCGGATTCTTTGTTTCAAAAACCACTACTGACAGGCCGTAGAATGCGTGATCGTTAGAACAGACCTTATGTTTCTGAAATAGTTGTTCAAAAACATCGATGTATTTTGGGCGATGTATTGTAAGCAACGATATTTTAATATTGAACATTGATATTTCTAAACATCTATGTTTATTGTGTCAATAACGCATTTTTTTTTTGCAAAAACCACTTCCGACTGACGGGAGTATACGTAGTCGATGGAATAGACCTTATGTTACTGAAATGGTTATTCAAAAACATTGATGTATTTTTGGCAAAGATTTGTATGCAATGATATTTTAATATTAAGCATAGATATTTTAAATCATCTATGTTTTTCTAGTCGTAATTTATCTTTATTACGTCGTTAGCGTGATGGTTGGAGGTACTTTTTTATCTCACTACATTGTTGATAGGAAATTGTTTATACTGTAAATTTTTTGTTTTCATTTAGTTACCTTTAGAAAAAAAAAAAAATGAAAAATTGGGACAAACTTAAAACATCGAATATAAAGCATCGATGTTAAAAAAACTTCGACTTAAAAACATCGATGCTTTCAAAACATTGACATCTATGTCGCATCCCTATTTCAAATCACCATTCTATGATTGCACTTCGAAAGCTTATCGTTTCCATGGTATGTCTACGTGCTTAATAAGAATTGGTTCTAGATCGAAATATGAAACAATATCTAAAACGTGTACAAGGAAATTTTGTATTTTCTTATCAATTTTAACTTTTATAACAAATAATGACTTACGGTTCTTGGATAGACTTAATACAAAACTATCACAGCTTGGGGATACCGTGTTTAGCAAATATTTTAGACGGATCTTTGGCAGATAAGTTTGAAAACGAATCGTTTAAGTCAGCCATCCCATGACAGACTTCGGCTCGGTAAATCAGAAAACTTTTTCGTATCCTGGGGTCGAATATTGATAGTTGAGTGACGTCATTTTGTCAAGGCACACCAGTCAGAGGATAGTGGGGGGAAACAGCCGAACTATCATCATCATGGATTTGGCTCTTTTTGAGGTGAGCTCATTGATTATATAATAAATTGTTTTCCTTAGGTCATTTCTCGGCTTAGCCTGACTGAGAGATCATTAGGGACATGATTTGTAGTACAATATTGAACTTTCTAATTAGAAATTGGAAACCAAATGTGGCGTTTAAGAAACGCAGAAAAATGGAGTAATTTAGAAAAATAATGTTACAACTAAGCAGTTAAGCAAATTCAAGAAGATATGGTTTACTTTTCGTTGGCATGCTGATTATAATAAATTTTGATTTGAACACAATTTATCATTTCCTACTCTAATCTTATAAATTTATTCTAAAAAAATTTGCTTAACTTAGTAGTGACTAAAATCAAGATTTTAATAGTTTCTCGTGTTGAATATTTGAACATCCAATAGAGAAATTGGATGGTTTAATAACAATTTTAAATCATATAAATTGAAAATTTTGTACTGTCCGCAAATGTGATTACTGTAGTTCATAGGTATTTAGATTAGAATAAGCTGTTTTTTTTAAAAAACCCATTATTGTAATTCTTAGTGAAATTAATGGTTTTTATAACGCTGTCTTCGACAAGGAGTTTTGATATAAACTGATTCCATGATTTCCATGACAAAATTATATACTATGTGACACATACCTCTATGATTCCATATATTGATATCTGTGATTGTTAATTTTTTTTAACCCTTTTTTCATAGTACAGTTTATTTTCTTTGTATTTCACTATAACTTGAATCGCAAGACTTGGAATATTTTTTTGAATAATTATTTCTAGATACTTTTAATAACATTTTTGATGAGATATTATATCTTCAGTTTTCAATTAATGTTCAGTAATCATTACGAATATTTTCAGTGTACCTATTTTGCATATTTGGCGATAAATGAATATATTTGCACTATTTCAGTTTAGAAAAAATATAAATAATAAACTAAAATATAAAAATGAAGGTGAAATTCTAAAAAATTCATATTTATTTAATTAGTAGTACAAGAAACAATATAATAAATGCTATCTTCAACAATTCAATTATAACCATGTTTATGGATTTTTTCAATTCTCGAAATTCCACTTCTTCTTCATGTTCATTTAAAACATTACACTCCTCTTCAAGTTTAATTTATTACTTTCCTTACGAATGGTAATATTTATTAATTTTTAAATACCAAAAGGAGGTGGGTTAGTAAGTTCGAAAGGTAAAATCTTGGATTAGCCCTCCCAAAGCCAATGATGAAACGTTTTTCACGATTTTTGGAATAATGGTTTGTTGCAACTAGAGCTCAAAACATATTTCAAGCGAAAGAAAATCACTGATCGATCGAAATGTCAATATAGATAAGCTCTATTGTTGTATTTCTTTCTGTTGCGCATGTAACTTGATCAGGGATTGTTTTTAGATATTAAAATTCAAAAATTTACAAACCGATATCACAATCCCTCCAAAATTTAAACGCTGTGTGATTTAAATTTGCCTACTAAAAGAATAAAAATAACTTTAAGAACGCATATTGATTAATAACAGGATTGTAATGGAGTGGTTTAACTAAATCTGCCTCTCAGTTTTTCTATATCATAATTTTATAAAATTTTATTATGATTAAATCTGAAATTTTATTTTAAATATTTTCTCACATTATGTTTCTTGTTTGTTTTAATTATTTTTCTAGTATTTTTTGTCGCATTACGGATGATTAGTGATCCTTTTTAATCCAATGATTATTGCTTTTTTTTGTTACAAATTGTAAATTTTATAATTATTATTTTAGTTTAGTAAGCCTGCCATATTGTTTTTAATAGTTAGATTTATTATCTGTTTTAATTCTTTACATAAATTAGCTCTGAAAATAAGAAAAACAATTGATTTTCGTTTAATTTTTCATCCCTACTTCTATTTCTTTCTTTATTTAGAACCTTTTGCTAAAAAGCTAAAATATATACTAACACATACTATTTATTTTAGCCGTTTTATACTTAAAGGTTTTTCTCGCATGTTTTATATTTTTTACTCCATATTTTACACGTTTTTATTGCATATTATATGGCGTATTTTAGGGATTTTTATTGCATAAAGATACAAGAAATTTGAACCAACACTATGCAGAGATATTGAGTAAAATTAATTTATGAAAAATATAGGATAAATTAAATGAATAAGTAGCCTTAAATAATTAGCCTTGATGGGAATTTTACTAATGAAATAAAGAAGAAAATTAAAAAAATATTGTTATAATAAATAATTTTAATGCTTGAACTGAGTGGAAGAAGGTTACAAGCATTGTTGTGATAAAGTTTTAACAAATAGTGACTGTGGTAAATGGATTTTAATTTTTAATGTAAAATTGACTAATTAAATAATTAGACATGATGTAAGATATACTTATTAACCAAAGAAAATATGTTTACTAATGTTTTAATGTTTCATAGAAATTGTTGTTTTGACCTGGCCAGAATAGCCAGCATGAAGTGGAGTTTTTTAAATCATTTAGTTTAAAAATTGTATTAAAGTAAGGTAAATGATAGGTAATATTGTTAAGTATTTTGAAATGTTGAGAATCATACATGTAATAAAAGCTGTTTTGTGGTAGATTATCTCTGAGAATGGCCGGATTGGCCGAAACGTCAGACTTTGAAGAAAAATAAATTGTGTTGAGACTAAAATAGGTAAAAATTAAATTATTTATTTAAACATCAATAACCAGTCTCAAGAAAGTGTTTAATATTATAAATAGAATATATTTCATGTTATTCTAAAAAAATAGATAAATAAAAATAATCAATTCAAACAACTCCAAATGATAAGCTTAGGATCAGATTTTTTTTTAATGATTCTTAACCATTTTTCAGCACTATTATCCATATAATGAGATTCCCATCAAGCTTTAATTGAACCAATCTGTATCATATTTTTTATAATGACGTTTTATTATTAAATATTTAATTAAAATTTAACTATTTATTGTAAATTTATTCTCTACAATTTTAAACCTTACTGAATTTAATTTTTTTTCCTGTGTACATTCACGTTCATTAAAAAGGTAGCGATCGCAGTTTATTTATATTAATAAGAATATATGTTTATTCATCTCATAATTAATACACTGAACTCTTTTTTTTAATTGTTATCCCTCAGTTAACGTATCAAAAATATCTACGAATTATCTAACTCGTTAGCATAGTGATTGTTACCACCCTTGTTTACCACCGTCTGGGAACCGCTATGTTGGACTATTTTATTTTAAGATGAATATCTTAAACTTGAAGGATCTGGTAAGGCTTGTGAGATGTATAATTTAGTTGATGTAGTATATAACATTACTTTTTTTTATCTCAAATTTCGAATATTTATCGATTGTCGTATTATTTATATTTATCAAGTCTATTATTGATCCAGTGATAACAAATAGCTTATTCATAAAATGGAAATTAAACTAATATTTGTACGTTAAATTAGATGTAAAAAATGCTTGCACCCGTGTGATCATATGCTCAAAGTAAGCTATCGTGCAGGAGGTGGGGAGGTGGCAGTGGGAATAGATCTATCTAATGCCTCTAAGCAGAGGTAGGAACACAAATTCCCGATAGTCTAAAGGACAGTGAAGATGAGAGGATGAAATTTATTGTGTGGTAAATGGATATCAGCAGATTTAAACTTACATTGAACCCGGGAAGATCCGATCCGTAATCACAAAAAAAAAAAAACCTAGACATGAGATCTAATGCGCACCTATAAATACGGTTGAGTAGAATGAAGACCTCACTTGAATAAGATAGATTAAACAAATAACTTAGTTTGTAACAAACGCAGGTATGGAAGTATCTTTGCATGGCATTACTACAGTTGTTACCTGAACAGACAGGGCCAGTTCGGGACGTGTAGGGGGAGTAGGCACGCGTGAAATTTCTTAAGTATAGTAGGATATTTTAAATTACAAAAAAGCTATACTTTTAGAAAACCTTTTGTTATAGCACATATCCTTTCATGAAATCACTAAAAAAAAATGAAGAATAATTAAACAAGAGGGTGCAGCATATATTATTTAATTATCTTCGTTTTAATTTACTATACCGTTTGTACATTTTCATATTTTATGGCAAAGTAATTTCTTTCCCAGGTTATCATTGTATTTAGTCGATGTTATTTGGAGTATTTAATTTTATGGGTCATTACATATAAAATCACCAAAAACCTGAAACTCTATTTATCAAGTTATCATAATTATGTTTTAGCAACAGAAACTAATTTTATTGCAATTATATGTTTTTTTAAATTTTTTTACTAAAAGTAGTTTCTTAATGTCAATTTTTCAAAATAACGTAAATAGCCGAACTTCACCATGCTTTGTATCACAAAAATATTCGCAGATTTACAACCAATTGTTCTAGAGGGATACATCATTTTAAATTGCATGTGCTTTGAAACTTAGGTGTTTCATTTGATATGTAGCATTATAACCTCAAAATAAATGATTTTTATATGCTTTCAAATTTTTTTAAATTTCATAACAATCATCCTATGAGTAACTTAATTTTCATTTTAACTTTTCATTATTTTGGGGTAAAACCTGTGTTGAATAATATGAATTACATTATCTTGCTAAAATTTACAATTGCTAATTGTTTAATTAACAAAATACCCATCCATAATTGTTTGAATAATGAAATATAAAATAATAAATAAAATATTTATTTAAAATTATAAAGTACATTACCTTTTAAAGAGGTTGTATAATTGTCAAAAAATATTGTTTTTGAAAAAAAAAAGAAGAAAATCTATTTGTTTATTTACAATAATATAACTTAATATGGCATGTTTGATTTAAATAATAATTTACTCAGAACAGATAACAACCTCTAAATAAGAAATAGTAGCCTCATCACAACTGCCTAAAAATTTAAAAAATGTACCTCAATTTAATTTAAGTGAAAACTGTAAGTAATACAAGTAATTTAAACTGAAAATGAGGTCACTCTTTCTTGTTATATGAAGAATCAAAGCACCTATTTAATATTAGGTTAATCTATCATAGTATTTTTTAAACCAAAAACAAAATGGGATTTTCAATCTTTCAAAAACAAGTAAAAATAATATGTAATGTTTTTGAGGTTATATTATAACGTATCAAATAAAATGAGGTAACAAGCTTCAAAGTAAGGAATAAAACCCCTGTAGCACAATCAGTTGTGAACCAAAGAGCATTCTTGTGATCCAAAAACGGTGATATTATAAATCTATAATAAAAAAACTATTCATGAAAATATATGTATGTAATATGTTTAGTTTGTATTACTAATACACAAAATTAATACTACAGTTTTATATTAGCTAACTGTTGTACAAAGTCCTGCTTATAATTTCCTTAACGTAATATTCCTTTATTTACGTTTCAGAGCTTCACAATAAATCATCTCAAAAATTGGCTATTATATAAAATATACACTGCATGTTGATGTTTTTTAAAAATACATACAGTTTTTTTTACTTTTCCTGTAGTTACATTGTCCTTTTTTCTTTTTTAAAAAATCATGAAAATTTGAAAAATAGAAGCAGGCCTCGTCCATGGATGGCCATATGGGATGTATATATATTAATAACTCAATTTTCTCAAATAAATAATACCCCAAATTATATCGAATAAATAAAATAATAACCTGGGGAAGAAATTATTTTGTCTTAAAATATAAAAATTTAATTTACCTCCATATCATTTTTTTTTTTTATTCTATAACGAAAGAATTTTGTATTCCAAGTAATTATTTTATTTATACCATAAAATTAGTGACATTTAACCATCTACAGATGTTTCGGCCAAGAGTGAAAATGAAAGGTTGCTATGTGTTCTGCGAAACTGTAGTCACACAACGCCGTCTCCCGAGTCCATCCGATCGCGTTACAGAAAGCCATGCATGGAAAAAAATAAAATTAAATAATAGTATTATTGATAGTACCACAAGGATTCACTATTACTTTCTTTGAGTTAAGGAACTGTTATGGTTAATTAAGAATTAAATAGTTAATATATCCAATTGCTGCATCATTAAATAAATTTAAAATACATATGATCGAGATTGCTTACTATTCAAAATTACAATATTATTTTTCTATCCTAAGATAATTTTAATTTAATTTTGAAAAATTAATTTTTAATCTTAATTATTGTCTCGACATAGTTCTTTGATTTTACTTTTTTAATTGTGAATTATTTATATAAATTATTGTGACAATAATGTGCTTTTTGTATAATAGGATTAAACCATAAATGTTCTACATGTCTATAATTGCCGATTCGTGTCTTTGGTATTGATGTGATTTAAAAAATCACTGTGAAGGTATTAGGTTATTAAATGAGGCTGAGTAATGCTTTGGAAGAAAATGATTGATGGAAGACAAATGAATCTGAATAGCGCTTGTCACCATTGTAGCTAGAATTTGTCACCACTAAGCCTTCCAAAAAATCTATATTTCAAAATTCTTCTCTTAGGTAAACTATTATTAAAATCTAAAAAAAAAAAAAGACAATATATTAATAAGATATTAGCTCAGTAATTTCTTATATTGCGTACTTTCATAGATTTGTTGTGAACATAAAATATTTTACATTATTAGGAGAATAAATTAATATCGTAATATTTATCTTTTATTTTTATACTATATGATGCTTATTGAATTAAAGCCAAAAGAGACGATCTGATAAAAAAAATTAAAATATCTGGTTTATAAACGCTTAGAGTAAGCCGTATCTCAAAAATGCTTGAAAAATAATGTACAATAATTTTGACAATACTTACCAATATATCAGATTTTATAATTATATATATGAATTATTAACCATATATATATAGTACTTATGGTTCATCAATAATTTTAACTAAGTCCCTTCCTAATTTGAAAAATTAAATCATTCAATTACAACCATAGAACTTAATGAAATAAATTTAATTTATTTTTCAATGCATGTCAAAAACTTTTTGAACAATGATTTTTTATTTATATGATATTTTTTTAAATTTTAATAATTGTAAGAAATAAAATCGAAAGCTAAATGTTAATTCTGAGTTTGTTCATTACCATTCAACGTTTCTTCAGCTTCAGCTATATTTCGGACTGAAACGTATTATTAACCGATAATCGTGAACTAATAATTTTGTTATTTGTTACTCCTCCAAGTGATGGTAGAGAAATTTCCATAATAAGTTAATAACTTATCACAAATGAAACTTCAATTGACTAGGTATCGTGTGAAAACATGCTTATCTCCAAAAAGAATGATATCGTTGCCAGACTTATTGTCATTCTTGAATATTTTTCAATGAAAAAAAAAGAAAAAACTGCTGATATATTTCTTTTTGTGTTAATACCAAAAGTTTTAATTGTTAATACTACACTCATATCTTTAATGAAAAATTGACGTTATTCAGATTTCAAGATTAATTTTTAAATTGTTTTAAAAGAGAAGGTGGGGAACAGGAACACTCAGTGAATAAAGGCGATGTGCTACTTAACTTAACTCCAACGAATCTGGTTGTGGCAGATAATTATTTATTGTGGTACTATTGCCGTGAGTCAACCCTATTTGTTCGGAAGTCCACCTAGGCTCTGTAATGTGGATACCCTTAATTGGGAAAAAATCTGGTGGTTGAGCGTGATCTTGAACAATTTATCTCCACGCTCAACCGTTATTTTACAAACAGTCCTTCCATACAAATACTGAACCTCTGACTCTTTATAGGTTTTGCGGTACAGATTTTTAATTTTTTAATTAGAGAAGAGGGCGAAATTAGACATTACGAACTTGTTTTGCCTCAGTCCTGGCACTCTAACTTTAAATATGTGTTTGAACGAACGGTAAAATTCGTGAAAAATAAGGAAGACTGATCTTTAGATTTTTTTACACAAACAATTCACATCTAAATTGCCCTTTTCGATTAATTTGCAGGTTTTCAGAACATACAAGTTACACCATGCTTCAAAGTTGATGCTTATTGTATTTGTCGTTTTTTATTATTTATTTATTTATTAAGTATTTATGATTGTATTAATCTTTTTTTTTTATTCAATTCCATAATGAGTAATAGTTTGTAAATAGCTTGGGGTTACAGTAACATCCGTAAGTTTTTAACTTTTTTATATATATATTTTTTTAAATTCACTTCTCTGAAAACATTTAATTTTTAAGCCACAATATGCCAGTACTATTTTCAACTCTGGAAAACCAGTCAATTCCTCACTTATTAACTTCAAAGATCATAGAAGAGAAATTAGCATAACAGATATTTTCACCGACTATTTTTGATTTATCACATTGTAGCTGTATATAAACTTTTCTTTTTTAAAAAAATAAATATATTACCTGTTGTGTAATGATCTAAAATATATATATATGTATGACTGTGTGGTTTGTTTCGATTCAATAGTATAACTAAAGAGAAAACCAACATATAATATTTGAAGACGTACTTACGCTGAGGGGTGAAGGCGATAAATGGCCCGCTAAGAGGCGGAGTAGAATAATGTGAGATCGATCCTTGCTATCGGAGGAGGAGCGAGCACTTGGCTGGTGTTAGACCGTGCCTGGGAGGTGTGGTCCTATCGCCGCCAGAACATGTTCGTACACGGGCCGATCCCCTTCCAGCGCACGGGCGAGGAGTCCACCAGCGAAGAGGAGGAGGAACTAGACAGTGCCTCACAGCTCAAGGTAACTTCTCTCGTCTCCAAACGAGGTTATTAATAATCTCTAATTTGTAATGAAAATAAATTACGTACATGATAAAACCAATAGGAGTTTTAGAAAATATATTGACTAGACAAAGAACCAGGAGGGTTTCTGAAAAACCTTATTCAACTTTACTTCTTTCTGTGGCTAAAATATTAATTAAGGGATTTCGTCAGTGACCCTATTGAATCTGATATTATAAAAAGAGTATAGAGTCATCAATGCTGTTGACTATAGAATTTGTATTGATATATACCAAACTGTTTGAAATAATTTCTTGTTCAAAAAAAAAAAAAAAAAGATAAACGGATAGGTGCATAGGGTCTCATAGGTATGCCTGGATTAGAATCATATAAAATAAATGTTGTCCTCAGTATTATTCTACTTATTACAATGTTCATTTGCTCCCTATTAATGGATTAAAATCAAATAAATAAAATCCCCCCCCCCCGGTATTGTTGTATAATTTATGAACCGCAGTTCACCGTTGATATAATGTATGGAGAAGATAGGAGGGAGGTGGGGGGAGGAGAGAAGGGGAGGTAAGGCTAGGAGAAATTAACAAAAATAAATAAATGTAGCTCATTTTATTTGTGTGACCAATAATCATATAGAACCTAATGAAATTAATATGGCAAAAATGCATCGTAAGAGAGGAATACTCATCTTATAATATAATAATATTCATCATGTAATAATAATAATGTGAACCCATACGACGAAGGGTTATGAGTTCAATGCTTTGTAAGGAAGCAGTGTTTTTAGAACAACGGTTATACAGGGAGGTGATTTTTTCAAGATCTGGCCCAACCACCAGATCTTTTCCCAGTTAAGGGTATCCACTTTATGAGCGAACCTCAGGAGGGCTCAAGAACCAACAGAGAACATTAGATTATAACATGTCGTAAATCGACCAACCTACTCGCTATAATAGTCTGAAAAGTCAGATAAGTAAGGCTACCATAAGATGTTACGGTACTGAGGCCAGCGGCTCCTGGGCCAAAATTTTAACCCCCGCCCTCAGCGGACCTAGCCCACCCTTATAATGCCATATGGCAAAGGAAGGGCACCATTATATATATATTTATATACCTGTATATATCAATATTGTTATCTATATATTTTCCATAAAGGGGGTCAGAGAAAACAAAAAAAGAGGTTACGGTAATTGACAAAAAAAAACCTTCTTGTGCATGCGCCAGCCAGAAAAAAATTTGATTGAGACATCTTTGACCGTAGATATAATCAAGTAGAAGTTTTATTGGAGTGAGTTTACATAAAGAATAGGCTTCTTTTAATGAGTGCTAACGTATTTGCCTAATATTTAGTTTAGGGATTATCAAATCGATCGGAATCAAACCCTGTGACGGATATTATATAATGATGGGTCGATATGGTTTTGAGGGTCGATGTATACCAATACTGTCAATTGTGTATTTATTGATAGCAACGTGGAATATAAAATTTGCATCTTAGTTCATCTTTGTTGTAGCCTAAGACAGAAAATATTAAGTTTCAGAATAATAATAATTAGAATAGAACAGCCATTTCCTAATTCAATTCTAGCAGAGAAATTATTTAAATTGTAATAGGAGAGTTAAAAAAATTAAAATCTGTACCGCTACAACATAGGAGAGATAGTAATTCTAAATAAATTTACAGGAGCTCACTTAATCACGCACTGCACTGCCGGGATTGTTATGATATTGTAAGCTCCTACTCTCCTGTTACAATATAAAACTTCTACTGCTAAAAGTGAACAACGTTGTCCCCCTCCTCTCATCATTTCCGTTTCATCTCTTTTCGCGTCACGAAATCAATTTACTCCTGCATGTATATTTTTTTTTAATTGTAGAACGACGGTAAAGAAGATCCACTTCAAAAAGATCTTTATTTTATTTTATACTGACTCACGCCAACAATGCAATAAAAAATATATTTCCTGCTCTGTCGTATTCGAACCCGGGTACTTATTTTGCCTTACTACAGTGCCACCCCGATAGTATTCATAATTAGATATTAGGAAATACTGATGTCAATAAACCTCAACAAATCCTTTCCTTGAGAAGGT
Organism: Halyomorpha halys; assembly: GCF_000696795.3. Taxonomy (NCBI): domain Eukaryota; kingdom Metazoa; phylum Arthropoda; class Insecta; order Hemiptera; family Pentatomidae; genus Halyomorpha; species Halyomorpha halys. The sequence continues at coordinate 213,500 of NW_027105408.1, read as the reverse complement.
TTATTTGGACAACTAGACAGAAGCTTTCTTCAGATTTGACGAATCTGATCAGATTGAACGAATAAAATTATTTTATTTATTATTATAATTAAATTAAATTTAGTTCAAAGAATAAAATCTTACGTTTTATTATCATTAACATTTAAAAGTTACTTAAAGTTTACGTTTATCTTTAAAATTTTATCTTAAATATAATTCAAACACACATTTATTAATAGTATAATTGTAATTAGTAATGTATCAGAGAAAATGTAAAGGTAATCTTCCTAATATGATTGATTGTATTATTCAGCCTAAGCTTATAAATTGATGTTAATATCAAAATAATTGTCTTTGACTTAAATTATTTTTCTCTTTTAAACTAATGTGTAGTATTTTCTGTACAAAAATACTTTTATCTTCACAAAAATGTCCTATTTCAAATGTATATAAATATTTTTTGACTTTTGAGGATTTATGGTTTTTTTTTTTAAATAAGAGTAGGGTAAAAACATTTCATGAGATGAAGAGAAAATTACTTAAGTATGAGATTCCTACCATCCATCAGGAATTACTTCGCAGAGGATAGGCTGGGAAACTAGTGACATCTCCTTAAGCCGTTCTTTGGCATTTCCTTTCTCGCTCCTGGAGTCTAGAAAATAATCATTGGATTTTTAAAATTTTATTATAATCAAATAAATTGATGGTTTTTTATGGAAATTCAACAAATAAAATTACCCACAAATAAATAATACACAAGTTTTATAAATAAATTTCTTTATTATGAAATATAATTTATTATAGAGAATCGGGGGCCCCTTTAGTCCGCTTTTTGCACACATACTATTCTCAAGGTATAATCTCGTAAATTTCATTACAAGGTTTATTTATTTATAATCATTGTTCCAAAAATATTCAATTTTTTAAAATTATTATTAATAAAGTAATAAAATTTATAACTTTATAATATATATTAAATCAAAGAAACAGATATAAGTAGTTATGTTGGTTCAAATGCTTTGTATAAAATAATGAAGACATTTTTAAAATTAGCTTTGATTTATCAGACAATAAATATTTATTATATAGTCGTATCGTAAAATACATAATACGGTAATATCGATCCTCTCAGAACTGATAGATTCATTTGACTAATGTGGTATCAAAAGAAAGGGAACTTCACGGAGAGCTGACAAATCACAATTTCGATTCTTAAATTCTTACTGGATCTTCAATAAAAGTTATTACAAATGTGAAAGGTTTCAATACTCAGACTGAGGTAAGTTGACAGATCGAGACAATAAAATTGGGTTCTAAAGATTTCGAGGCGGACATTAATACCAAAGTACATCTCTTTGGAACGTAAGTTGGACACTGGATTTTAAAGTCCAAATAAAAAACATTTTTGAGATAGAGCACCAATTAAGGACGGGTCAAACCTCATTCTAAGTTTAGCGGCCATAGTGTCAGAATTACTTACGCATTTGTTAGTTGTTTGTCCAAACGAAACAAAAATAAGACTGTCGTGGGTCCAAATAAAGTTGTGTAGAAAAGAGGCAGCTTTCACATTGTGTTCCACTTTTCCTACATAAACCTCACCATATTCGATTCGAGTCACAAAAAATCATAATTTTGAAGCATGCATTCCAAAACCACATTCAACAATCCTCTTTGCTCTAAACATGCAGTAGTTAAATGTTTTCATAATATCATTGCTAGTTTTTCTTAGGTAAGGTTTCATCAAGTAAATTTCCAATGGTGCTAATGAAATATTAATTTAAATGCCTGGTGTCTAGTGAAAGAGAAGGGTAAATTCTTCTTCTAACTGCACTTGCTAGAATGATAGTTTGTCCTCTAAAGACTCGGTTGTTCAATTATTATTCTTTATAATAAACAAACTGGTACTAAACTGCGATAAGACTTGACAGAGATAAGACCACTAGCACGTGCCATTTTTGTGTATAAGCTTGTTTCGTCAGAATGCAGGGCACACCTTGTCACGGGATTTGCGACCAAGACACAGAGTACATCTTTGGTGTAAAAGTCGCCTTAAACACAGCACCATGCTCTTGTGATCCTAATTACACCTAGTAACTAAAAAAAAATATCCCGATTTGAATCTAGCTTCCGATATACTATCTTACCAATGTTTACCTCTCCCAACATGTCCTAGACGAGCAGGCTTCCTCGTGTTTATGACTAGTTGAGTTTTTTTTTTTTTTTATGACTAGTTTTCAATTAGTCCGAATTGCCTAATTCCTTGGAAAACGTCACACAAATGGCTCATATGTTCGGTCTCCGAATTCCTAAACACCAACAAGGCATTCATGGAAATTTAACTTACCACCTCGTCTATCGTCAGAAGATATTCGTCTATAAAGTGCTAAAACGTTATGGGAGCAATTTTTTAATCCAAAGGGCATCCCTGTAAATTCCTAATGTCCCCGTACGCAAGTGAATGCCGTCTTTCAGGTACATTTACTATCCCGGTTGTATCCTGCTATCTATCTAGCGTGCTTGATATATCGTTGCTCAACCCAATTTGTCCATAATATCCTCAAATCGTGGTATTTATCATTCACCGTGGTCTCGTTCAACTTGTTACCGTGGTCGATTACTACGCTATACTTTTCTTTATCATGGCTCGGCACGTTCTTCTTTTTTACTGCTTACAATGGACTATTGTAGGGGGATGTACTATCGATAATGATCCCTTGGTTCTTCAGACTATCTAATTTTTCTCGAAAATGTCACAGATGCGAAGGAACTGGACATTTAGTGACGCAGTGGCCACGCAACAGGTGCTTTAGTACTTGTATTCTACATAACTTTATTCGGACCCACGACGGTCTTCTTTCAATTCCTACAGACGAACAACTTAGAAATTCTTATCAAGAACTACATCCTTTTAGCAATTTACTAGCAGTGGGCCAACAAACTACAGCAAAGGAATGAAGAGATAAATAAATAAATAAATTCGAGACTACTTTTTTAAACTAGAAAATTCATTACATTGGTAGAACTGAGCGTAATTTACGTTGGAGTAAGCATTCACTTGTTCACTTACGCAAATAAATGATAAATACTTCGTTCTCTTATCCGTTGATTCGAATTTTTGTGCCACGGCTCTCCGTGATTTGTATTGCTTATTCTTGTTAGAATACTCCTTACTTGGTGTATCACTTAAAAAGGAAACTCTTCCATTGCTTTTACAAATGACACATCGAACTGCTTAGTTTCAGGTAACATAGTTAAAGAGTATGAATGGAAGTACCCACACACTCGTACTTGAATGCGGAGAACAAAGTGCAATGAACGTCTGCAGAATGCGACGGTAGGTTCACTTTAGGTAGTAGGTTCACTCTATTAAGTGAACCTGCAAAACTGAATTACATTTTTCCCAGAGTGAGGAGAGAAGATGTCCGACGATTTAAATAAAGTAGTGCGATGAAAAGCCGGCTGGCTCTCGAGTCACCCGTTTCACTTGCATTGAGAATGCTCTACGAAGAAAGTTTAAACACTTACAACTTCAGTTTTTAAGCACTTGTCCAAAGATTTAGTTTAATGTTCAATTTTTATGCAACAAGTGAAACCAGCTACAAAGATACTTGCAACCTGCGTTTTGCCACTTTAGTGTCAATGCAACTAGAGTATCTGTTTGAAGAAATATTGTTTTGGTTTGTTTTTGTTAATTTGCGACAAAAGTCTTATTTTTTAATATATTTTTTGTAAGTTAGCTATAAGATACTTTGTAATATTTTGGTTGATTCTACTGTAGATAGAAGAAGTAGTGTTTTATTTATTATTATTATCTTTTTTTTTTAGATCCTTTTGTATATATTCTTTTTACTTAAGTCTACGATGGTTTTCGTGGGTGGTGGGAGAGGGGAGTTATGGTGTGGTGTATTATTACTCCTAATACCAAACTGATATGATGTAAGCCTAGCTAAATGTATAGAAAGGGGATTTAGAAGAACAATAAACCAGTCCTGATTTTGCATTGAGAGAGTTTATTCCGCTGTCCTTTTCCTTTTTTTTTTTTAGCATATATATATATATATATATAAAGTTACGGCCTGAGTACGCTAACAACTGACAGGCCGTATCAGCTGATTGATGTGTATCTATAGAAGTGCTGGACTGTATAAAGCCATTCTATTTCTGGTACCCGTGAAACTCATTTCAAACTCTTTTCACTATTTTTTCGCTGATTTTTCTCGACGATACTTAAGTGGTGCCGAAACCCGGGAACTTTAGATACTGGAACAATTTTTAGTCTCAAAAATAAAAAAAAATGTTTTATTCTTTGCTTGAATTATGGCCAGTAAAGGAATAGTGAGAACTGCAGTTCTCAGTTAGAGGGTCTGAACTTCAAAAACCAACCCCGGCAGACAACCAACCTCTAGCAGCAGGAAACCCACCTCCAGCAGAGATGTCGGAAGTCTATTTAGCATCTCCCCTAGTTCAAACTTAATTTTCAGTACCATGAACAGAAATTACATCCAACCCTGTACTTGGATTGTCTCTATCATCTCGATGAGTTTATCAGCGATTCTGTTACAGCTTTTCTCTGATCATATCTCCTCCTCTGGGGTCCACCGTCCTCCTCCGAATGCCTTCTTTAATCTTTCTTTGATGACTCTCCAGGGGGTCTTTCATCCGCCTGAATCTGATTTAAGATACTTCTTTTTACCGGGGAACCTCCGCTGCTTTCAGTGCTTTTGCATCCTCGCTGTCCACTAAATTCTCCGACATCTTCGCTTCTATTCAACCCAAATGATTTTGAATGATTTAATTCTCCGATCTCATCGGTGAATTTGTCTAGGTCCGACAACGCCTTCCTCAGCTCCTGGGCCGTTGCCGTACGGACCTTCGTCCATTCTAGTGTCGTGGCATCAGCTTGCGCTAAAGAAACTTCTGGTAGAGGCTGAATCTCTTCCGGAGGTGGGTTCTCTGCAGATAAAGGTTGGTTGTTTTGGTTCAGAACTGCTGCTCTCACAAATCCATTACTGGTCATAGTTCAAAGAGAAGAATAAAAATACAAAATTCTTTTAGACTGAAAATTACTCCGATATCTAAAGTTCCCGGATTTCGGCAGTTATCTTTTACTGAAAACTAAAAATAATAGGAGAGAAAGGGGTACGAAGTTAAATACTTGAAGTAAGTACAAAGACTGATCTATTTGTAGAGCCTGTCCGTCTATATATGTTCATTCGGTTAGCTGTTCTACTCGATCAGCTGATATAGAACTGTCAGCTGACAGTCCATAGCTTTATACGCACATATATATTTATTTATTAAAAAGAGATAATGGGAGGAATTTTCTAGCTCTCTATGCCGTAGCAGGGTTTTATAATAAATTCCAAAGTTTAAACATTAATCGATTTTATTACAAAGAATTGTGCCCTATTTCGAGGACAGAATCGCGTTTTAAGGGAAATATTGTTATTAGTCATGCAGTTTATGTCGCCAAGCACTGAGTCAGTACTGCCGATTTCTTAGACTAGGGCAGATTGTTCCTAATCTCGACTTGATAGACATCATGGCTAATAGTTCAGATGGGCTTAGTCAAAAGGTATGTATGTGTGAGGCATGAAGAAAAACATTCAACTTATATATTAACATATTAAGGGCACATGAAGGTGATAGAATTTACTATTATTCTTTAATGAGACATAGATATTTTCTTTTTATCTTATTCAATTGATTTTTTCAATATTCCGGATAGATAATGTTTCCAAACAATTATAAATTATGAGAACACTATTTCCATAACCAAGCTTAGTGGATGGACGGTTAAAAGTAAAAAAAATATATATTAAATTAACCTTTGAATAAATGGAAGATGTAATCATGTCTATGGTAAACCTTAATTTAAAAAGTAATTTCATGACTCTCCCATTATAACCAATCTATATTGATAAATTTTTAAATTAATTCAACAATATATTTAAAAACTGACCAACTAATGAATCTGAGTCACATACTGACAAGTAAATTTATATACATCGCAATAGACAATAAACTTTTCATCAGTATTAAGATCATTTAAATCCAAACAAAAACAATTTATGAAAGCTTCTATAATTTTTAATGAAGTAGAAATGGCATAGTAATGTGAATAGATTATTTAATTTTTATTTTTTTTCTGAATATATATATATAATACTTATAATATATGTAATACGTGCATACTCAATAAGATTTGTTTAAACTTTTAAAAACATCGATGAATTCCGTAAAATAATTTAAGAAGGTAAGTAAGAAGGAGGAAAGGTGTGGATAAAAAATTATTGAACACCACATACGCTTCCTTCTGTTTTCGTACGCTTTCAAAAACTTGTACTTATTCTGAAGCTTCTCTCTGGGTATATTTTCTGTTCGAAATTTGGGTATTGAAGATTAAAAATTAACTGGTAAAAAATATCAAACTGGTAAATTGTGTGAAATAAGAGTAAATGAGTAAATCGTTTAAAGAAAAAAGGGGTGTACACTATGGGAGCGTTCATACATCGTCGCCAGACGCTTGTGCGACCCGAAAAAAAGTATTAAATATCCCTTCTACTCAAGGAATTTGGTAAATCCTGAACAATTATCTATACACTACCATTCAGTTGGAAATCCTGGCCAGTTTTTCTTTTTTTTTTCAATCACAAGAAACAATTTAAATTTTTCATTTTTTTTTGGTACATATTTGTTTAAACTTTACTGTTTCCTGTTAACTAGGGTTGTATTAAATGCTATAAAGAACTATTTTCAATAATGAAGTTTCGAAATATAGTTTTCCAAGGAAAATGCGTTTTTGCGCATGTATGAACGAAGCTAGTTGATGGGAGTTGGTGTAATTGATAATTAACTCTTTTCTCACTAATCCCTTACTTTTACTTTGGGCCTAATCCGACAAGACAAACATAGTTTACCATTTTATGACAGAAATTAAAATTATTTTTTTTCACTTAAAGTAACTCAAAATGAATTTTTAGCAATGTTGTTTATTACCTTCAACTATGGTTGGCAGATTCATCAATTTTGACTACTAAGCATTTTTCATTAAATCAATCAAACATTGGGGTGAAATAGCTTTAGTTAATTTGTTTTTTCCCTAGGCTGCCTGGTGTACTACTAGGAAAATGCATGTAAGCTGCAGTGTCAGAACTGATACAAATTCTACAAACGTAGAAACTTATTAATGAATTAAGTTTAACTAATTTTTTAGTTGTGTCTCTTTCTTTCTGAACGTGTGACATGTTTTTTCATATACTTCATATTTTTGTGAATAAATGTTTACTACTTGAATAAAACTTGTTTGAATTCTGTCAACAAACCCAACACTTGCATTCTGGAAAACATTCATGTATATATTTTTTTCAAAATCTAATGTTTTGACATTTATAGGTTTTACTCGTTGACCCTTCTTCTATAACTATAATTTCAAATTTTGATCAATCTTTATTAATGGATGGACATTCCATGAAATTATTACAAAATCATATGATGTCTACATTCATGGATATATTCATAGAGGATACTTAGAGGATATATTCGTAGGTACAAAGAAAAAATGTAAATTTAACAATTCGTCTATAGATGGGTAAACACTAATTAATAGGAAAGCGTAAACTGTATATTTGTACATACAAACAATTTTGTATATTTTAATTAAAAAAATCAATATAAATATTTAAGGAACCCAAAAGTATTTAGTCAGACAAATTAGTTTTAAAAAACATTCTAATAACTTAGGAACAGATTTCACGCTGTTTCCATCAAATGTTCTGATCAGAAATTGAGCAAATACACTAAAAACAGAAAAAAAGAATAAAATAAAATCTATCGTAGATAGAATAAATATATATTACATAAGAGACCTTTCTGGTGGAGGTGATAGTCGTTTTGTCGGCTTACATTGTTATTATACAATATTCCCCAAAATATCTCAAAGACACCCGAAGTAACGTAACCAATATTGAAGACTAATACAAAAAGAATCATCAAAATACCTGACAAAGAGCTTCCTGTGGTGTGAGGGTCGGCAGTCCAAGGAACGACAGGTCAATAAATGGAAATGTCCAGGGAAAGGGGAGAAATCCGGCAAACTTTATACAGATATTTGTAAACTACAGCCACTTGCAATTTTTTCAGTGTTAAACTGATCAAAAAATTCGTAATAGCATCGAGGATGGTCAAGTAAAGAACATATTTGGGAGGGAGAAGTCAATTCAGCTTTATAGGTTTACAAAAACTTCTTTATTCAAAGACTTAGATAGATGAGCAACATTATGTGGTTGAAGTCAGTCAATGCCTTTGCTAACAATGCTTTGAACAAATCGTATGATGACAATTCCAAGATTATCTTGAATTCTACTAATACTTTCCGACGGTTGAATAGCATAGGTTATATATTACCGCTTACTATCATTTATAATTACCTTATTTTTATATTGTTCTTGTTTTAAAGTAAAGATTGTTTGACTGGTCGGGGGGTACGGTATAGGAAACAAATATACATAAACCTATTTATTTGTGCCGACGTTTCGACCTGAATTTCAGGACTTCATCAGAGATGCTCCAGTAGATTTTCTGTCTTGAGTCAACACTATAAACACCTCGTTATAAAGATTATTTGAACTAAAAGTAATAGTGGTAGAGATTTACCGGTGTTGAAAAAGACATCTGATCCTGAGATTATTTATTATTTTAGAAAAGACGAGAAGAATGCGAACGAAAAGCAAGAAGAGGGGAAATGGATCCCCGGCTGGAATACACATTCCAGCTGCTTATCGATGCAACAGGCCTCCCGAGGGCTGAGATTATGGACAATGTCTTTGAAGGAAACATGGTTAGTATTACTCATATTTCAATGATTAGTCTTTATTTTTGTATCCTAGTTTAATACCTCATTTATTTATGGCCTTACGACATTGAACAAATTATTCAACACGTCATTAAAAACCAACTTTAATATTTCAGTTGGATCAGATCAACGAAATTTTCTTGCCCCACATGAGAGACAAACTCATTTGGTTTTACCAAGAAGTAGAAGAGCAAGTATCAGTCCCAAATGTTGACCATGTAAGGAAATAGTAGAAATTGCATGTCTTAAAATGTTAAATTGCAGTTTATACCTTTTAATTTTATTTATTTTATACCCTTTAATTATCTGATTCAGGGGAAAGGAGTTTTGAGAGGTATGCAAACTAATGCTAAAACACAAGTCCAAAGTACAATATCATATAAGAAAAAACTTTTTCTCACTGATGGGTGGTCATGTCCTCTTACTGGGATGTGTATCTACATGTTCAGGCTTAATACTGTGAAGCAATTACCAGAAGAAGGTTTTCAAAAGGTCTGAACTATAATTTTTACTCATATAATTGAACAATATTTCTCTTTATAAAATGAAATTCCCTAACATATCCATTACTAAAATATACCCATTTTCATTACAAATATTAAATTAATTATAAATGTATTTTATAATAATTATTTAGGATTTATTTTGTGGAGTGATTAATGCCCGAAAAGTTGGATTAGTGACAACAGTTCAGCGAGTTATGGAGCATGTTTTTATGGAAGTGTTGTCTCAACCATCAATTGATGCTGAAGATGATGAAGTTGCTGGAAGCATCGTTCGAGACCAGCTTCTACCAGGGCTCAGATCCTTTTGCAGTGCCTTGAAGGGTGAAACCCTTATTTTATTTATGATTTGTTATGTTTATTCTCTGACATTTAAAAAGTAGTTTTCCTTACTTATTAAAATGTTTTGTTGATGTTTAAAACATAATTGGCTCTAGAGGAAATCTAGCTCTATTAAGCGTGTTGTTGGATGTAAGATAAATAATAAAATACATTGAGATTAATTATTTGCCCTGTTTAAAAGATAAAAATAAGATCATTAAATGGTTACTGTCAATTATTCATATTTATACACATAATGTTTTGTGCCAGGCTAAAAATTAATTTAATGTGTTATGTTAACATTGATTCAAACTTAATTTTTTAGTTTGTGAAGAAGTATGCAAAACTAAAAATATATTTGATGATGGAAAAACTTTAATGGAAAATGTTAATTCCTATGAAGAAGTTAAGGATTATATTTCTGAACCAGGAAATAAAGAAATTTTAGAAGAGAGAATAAAAATCTGGATAAAAAAAATTAATGATGTATGTATTCCAAGCCTGTATATTCAGAGTGGCCTGCCATACATGGCCCTCAACTAACAGATATAAGTTTTGCAATTTTGGTTTGATGTTTGTTGGGTTATAACAATGGTAATAGGTTTATCATTTGAGGATAATGTTAATTTTCAAACCTTATCCAGTTCTTCTCCAGTACACCTAACTCTGGAATTTCCGATCATTGTAGAAAAAAATCTTATAGATTGGAAATTTCAGAGTTAAGTGTATTGGAAAAGAACTGGAGAAAGTTGCAAAATCAATAATACCCTCAAAAGATATACAACATGCCACCTTTATGTCATTTAAAATCAAATCAAAATTTATAAAATTGTGGAAGTTAAGTGAGGTGAATCTGTATACTTGGACACCCTTTATGTACTTACATTATACCTACTCAAGTTTAAGCTCATGTGAAATTAATTAATCTTTTGTTTATATGATGTAAGGTAATATTGGAGAGTGAACAATTGCGGCAAGAAAATGATTCTAGTGGACCACAAGATGAACTCGAATATTGGAAAAAAAGAGATGCTCAACTTTCTCAAATAAATGTGCTTTTTGAGGACCATGAAGTAAACAGGATTTTATTTCTGAAATATAGTTTAGTTTAAAATACTGTTTATGACATAATCATGATCTGCTTGCAGGTAAAAACTACAATTCAATGTTTAACTGTCTTAAAATCAAAGACAATCAAGCAGTGGAAAGAAATCCGGCAGGGCGTAATTTATTGCTTCAATGAAGCACGGGATAATGCCAAATATATTCAGTCCATTGAGAAGTCCTGTCATGCTCTTTATCTTCATGATCCCGTGATGTCCTTTATGTTTTTCAGCTTTTTTTTCTTATTATACTGTTTATATTGCAATTAATCATTACTCTCGTTTTCTATAGGTTCGAATGCAGTCTTCTATATTACGACTTCTACAAACTGTCAAGTTGATTCATAGTGTATCACAATATTATAACACCTCAGAAAGGACATCAGCTCTTATGGTTAAAGTATGAATTAATAATTTTAATTTAATTGAATAAAGTTAATCTTCAGAAATTTATTATATGTTATGTTATGTTAGATAACTAACCAGATGATCAGGGCCTGTAAACAGTATATAACCTGTCATGGTAAAGAGACAGTTTGGTCTCAGGATCAAAAAACGGTAAAAGAAAAATTAGAACATTGTGTTCAATTGAACCAAGTTTACCATGAAGCTTATCTTCAGGTCAAAGAACAGTCCTTATTGCCTGACCAGCCTTCCCTACAATTTTCAGAAAATTATGTTTTTGGAAAATTTGATACATTTTGTAAGAGGCTGGGAAAAATTATAACTATGTTTAACCTTGTTGAAAACTATAATACCTTATTTGAAAGTAAAATGGAAGGTAAATTTTAAAATTATGATTCCTTAGTTTAGTTTTTGTAATAGTAAAATATTGATTTGGATTTTGTTTTTATTTTTTTAGGTCTTTTACTAGGAGATGGTAATAAATATTCTGTTTTTATTATTAAATGTAACTCAATTAGCATTACTAAGCTCTGTTCAAAATTTTTACAAATTGAAATTCTAGAACCAAAGCTTATTCAGTTTATTCCTCTTTCAAGTAGATGTTACTAATCAACATATATCAATTTAACTTATCTATATCAGATGTTCCCCTATAATGTTTTAATAATGATCTTCCAAATGTGGATTTATCAACTTTTGATAGAAAACTTCTTATTTACATCAACAATTTGACATTACCTGATCTAAATTCAAATACTAAGAATTTTAATAATAAAAATATATATTATGTTCCTTAATGCCTATCAATGTTAATTGCTGTAACAGACAAATTTTCCATAAATGATCTTTTCTGTAATGGAAGGCAACAGCTAATATTAGAAATAAGATATTCCTGATTGCTTACAACAAATCAGTATCAAGGTGCAGTTCCAAAATTTTCCTATTTTACTAAGTCTGCACCATGTTTGTTACCTCTATCAATTCTTTTTTTTTCTCATTGATTAGTTTTTTTATCTGATTCAATACAAAACTGATAAAACTCTGTGAGTATACTTTGATTGAGAAATATTCTGATTTAACTAACTGGGATTTATGATAGATACATCATATCTAAATTTTAGATAAAATATTATAAGACTTTCTTAGATACTACCAATTCTTCTATATTAAAACATTATTTATTTATTTTTATCATTATCATTTATAATTTTGTTCTGTTGCGTAGAACTTGAAGCTGTTGTCAAAAACTTTGAAGAAATGAAAGCTGCGATTACTTCAAAAACGTATGATTATTTGGATCAGAGGAATACTGAGTTTGATTCTGATTTTGAAGAGTTCATAAAAAATACTAGTGCTCTGAAAGAAAGCATTGCTCAGACAATTGAAGATAATTATAAAGGAATATGGGAAACTACCCATGGTGTCAAATTCCTGAACAGATTTGCAAAGGTATGATTAGATCAAAGGATCTGATACTTCAACCACTTTTTGTTATCATTTATTCTTTGTGTGTATCGATTTTTCTTTAGGCATTATAGATAGAAAGAAGAATCGATTATACCTTCTATTCTCACTATTCGGTGTCCTCTGCGCTACTTCCTATCTGTCTTGAATCCACTTTCATTCTGTCTTTTTTTCTAATACTGAAGACACTTATAATAAATCTTAACTTGACTATACCAAAACAGCTTATTCATGTTAGTAGAATCTGTGCTAAATTTAGGACTGTTTATTATTTAAATTACAGACAAATTGTTAAATTGCCATAATGTACTATCTTCCATCTACAGAATCCATTAAGAATTTTCCTTTCAAACTTGTCGAGTCTCACAAGAGTTACAACTGGAATAATGAGGAATTTGTCCTTGCTACCAATAATAATTTTTAAGAACTGGATACTCAGCATTAAATCCCCTAAAGTATATTAAGCTCTGGTTTTACTGGCTACCTATTTTATAGAAAAATGTTTCTAGTCTCATTCTATCTATAATCAGCAATTAGATATTTAGCAATTAGATATACTGATCAAAATTCATTTTAAGATCAGGCCTTCATGTTTCCTTTCTCAAAGCATTAAAAAAAAATTTAATTTATTGCTTTTATTTATATTATTATCATAAAGACTGTCTGTTTCATAAAAAAGTGTGGGCAGTCTCATTCAGATTTATCCGAATAACCCCTTTTATTTTTTAGTCTTAACTTTGTTCGAAAGAAAATATATTTATGTATAGAGTTGTTAAAAATGGTACATATTTGAAATTTTATAATGTAATAATAATTCTCATCCATCACTCATTCAGTTTCCAATCAGTAATCATATAATATTTCTAAATAAAACCTGTTAAATTTTCAGAATAGAAAGCAATCAAGAATAGCCCAGAAACTAAGTCATTATTCTTATATAATTCTTCAATCATTTTCTCTGTTTTAGGTTAGCAAAAAAATTCCACTAAAACAAATGTCTGATAAATACTTGCGTATAATAAAATATTGTGACAAGGAAGTTGATAAAGTCTTAAAAATTTTTAAAAAACAGAAACAAAATCCACCAGTTCCAAGAAATTTTCCTCCATTAGCAGGTACTCTGTAATCATATAGTTTTAAATTTTGAAAAATCTTTGGACACTTATATAGAATCATAATTTAGGAAGAATCAGCTGGAGTCGAGCATTATTGTATAATCTAAAAGAAGAAGTTGAATCAGTTTCGATGCATCCACTTCTAAGTTCTCTTCCAGAAACTGCTGAATTAAAGAAGAAGTTTACTTATGTGTCCATTTCATTAAATGACTATGAAAATCAGATTCGACAAGTTTGGATGAATCATAATGTAAAGAAGTACAATGGTTTAGTATATCTCATTTTATTTTATTTTTAAGTAACTTAGTTGTACTTTCCTATTTGTTAGGTATGGTCAGCAGAGAAATGCTTAAAAAAAAAGCTTTTGGTTTTGGATGAAAAAAGCAGTGAGATAAAAATCAATTTTGATTTTAAAATTAAACTTATGATCAGAGAAGCTGAGTGCATGAGACAAATGGATCTTCCAAGTCCTGCTATGACGCTTATTCTACTATCCAAAAGTGAACACTTTTCTAAAATCCAAAATTTATTGAAGGTATATTATTTTATTTTTCTTCCTAGAAAATTTTTGTTTTAATTATTCTGTTTGATGAATTTATTCTTTACAGAATATGCTGAGAGAATTCTTGGCAACCGTTAAAAAAGTAAAACTTGAAGTTCGACCTCTATTTTTACCTCAACTTGTTCGTTTATCAGCTATGCTCTCCCCAGCATTTACTACTCTTGATTGGACAAATCCAGGATGGAAGGAATTCATAAATAAAGTTAATGATGCTATAAAATCATTTCATATTTTGATTACTAGGTAGATTTTTAATGTTTTTATCATTTATTTAATTAGTCCTTTTTTACTAATACATTTTATATTAGAGATTGTAAAAAGTGCTAGACTAGTTCTATTATTAGTTCCTTGACATCATTTACTCTTACATTTGAACCTACTTAATCAGGTCAATAGATAATTAAAATCATTTGAGTCCTTTGAACTATAATTATTGGATTACCTTTCCAAATGGCTAGCTAGCATTCTTACCTATTATACATCTTTGTATGTATAAAATATTGTCATCATTGAAATATATAATATATTGAGGAGTGGATTAGGTAATCAAAACTACATGAAGGAATAAATTATTTATTTACATTTAACAGATCTGTGAAGAATATAATATAGTAAAATGACTGAAATGATAAAATGATCCAGATAGATGATTTTACATAAAATGTATTTACATTATATTCTCACTCACTGTTGGGCGCTACAGTCCTTGTAGGACCTGGGCCTCTGCCACCACTCTTTCCCATGTCTCTCGGTCTCCAGCGAGACTCCTCCAATTTTCAACTCCCATTCCTCTCAAATCGTCCTCCAAATCATCCAGCCACCGACGCCTGGGTCTGCCCCTTTTCCTTTTTCCTCCTGGTGCACCATTTAGCATCCTTTTAGGTAGCCTGCAGGGCTCCATGTATCGGAGAGCTTTTTGCAGGGCATAGGAATATCTAGTTCCTACTACCATTATGCCCTTAATTTCTACTTCTAAATTATTGTTCTCCGTCACAACTCCTCTCAGGTACTTGAAAGTACTGCAGCTGTGAAACATGTTTTCCCCCACATCCACAATATCTCTTCTCTCCCCGGTCTGTCTAGAGGTTTTCATATATTTCGTCTTTTCATTATTTATAAGTCCTAAATCCTGTGCTGCTCTCTTGAATTCTTCTAAAGCACTGGCCAGTGCTGTTTTGGTTCTCCCAGTAATGACTACATCATCCGCATAAGCCATGTTATGTGAGCCTGTTGTAAATGGTGCCACCCGGGTTTGTCCTTATTTTCTTAATGGCAACTTCTACGGCGAGGTTGGACAGTACTGGTGATAATGGGTCTCCTTGTCTTAAGCCACTGTTAACCCTAAAGCTATTTGAGATGCCCACTCGAGTTTTCACCTCGCAACTTGTCCTTTCCAGGGTCATCTTTGTTAATATCCATCATCCTCCTACAAATTGCTACCGACAAGATCTTGTAAACTGTTGGAAGGAGTGCTATACCTCTGTAATTTTCACATTTTAGTTTATTCCCTTTCTTATGTATAGGGACTATAATAGCTTCTCCCCAGTCAGCTGGCATTTTTTCTTTCATCCATATATCCCATATCACCTTGTAAATCTGTTCCCAAGTGTCTTCCCCTGCATATTTAATTGATTCTGAAGGGATTTCATCAGCACCTGGAGACTTATTATTTTTCAAGGACCAAATTATGTCCATAATTTCTTCCCAGATGATCACACAAAGACAATTAAAGTTTCTCCAAATTTATCGCTAGTTTGTTACAATTTTATGTTAAAAATTAATTATTAGATATTTTTTGATTTTTTTACAAATGTCACTCACCTCGTAGATATAAAATATTAAGTTTTATAAGCTTTGGTAGCGGACCTATACAACCAAACAAATGTTTTTAGCAGAAGGCAGTTGTTCCATTGACCTAGAGAATTTTATCATTTAAACCATATTATTTTAAATATATGATCCAAATTCAAAAAAATATTGAATGATCCTAATACTATTTATCAATATCAATTATTATCAAATTATCAATCAATAAAGGCTCTGTGATATTATGAACAATGGTGATTTGAAAATGTTTACATATATAGAATTTTTCATTTAAGATATTTAAAATAATATGTATTATTTATTATCTAATATATGTTCATATTTAAAACTTATGTTATTGATAAAAGTTTGAATTTTTTTTCAAAATTATTTTTTATTGGTATATGTTTAATTTCAGAGTACATGATGTTTATGAAAATAGAATACTTCACGTCCTTGCTAGTATTCAATCAATTACTTTACACATATTACCTAATGAAAAACCTTGGACGATTGAAGAATTTATTGAAAAGACAGAAGAAAATTGCAGAAATGCAGCTATTGTAATTAAATATCTATGTAAATTCCAACAATTAGAATGGTTATTTATTCAGTATTTTACTTTAGATGATTTTTCATTATTGAATTTAAAGAATGTTGATAATAAATTTTGTCAACTAAGGATATTGAAGTTATGAACTTGAAAATATTATTTGATTAATTTTTTAGTATTGTAATAAGTAAACCATAATCTTGCTTGTGGTCAGTGAGCTATGATTAAAACATACTATAACTATTAGAATATTAAAACAGTTAAAATAATTTTTTATTTTCAATATTTCTTACTTATCATTGTTGTTTGATACTAGCTTAGTTTTATTTAATCTCTATTTAACAAAATGCCTTTAAAGAAAATTCTCAGTACTGGTTTATGTTGTAGGAATTAAACAGAAAAAGTTTGATGGTTGAAGAAGCTGTAGAAGAAATACTTGATCTAGTTAAGAAAGCTGCAGAGCAGTTTAAAGCCAAAGAACCAAATGAAGAAGTTGAACTTATGATTGAAGGAGGTATGAAAATAACATATCTTAAATATATTCAAACATATAAAAACTAGGTTCAAGGTTGTAAATACTATCTAATATGAAACATTTAAGCAATATGACACTATATTTATTTGTATATCACCGTTTATTTGAGTAAATAACATGGAAAATACATAGCAGTTAACAATTACTGCACAAATGCTATTAAACTAATGACAATTCCCTAAAATACAAAATAACCTAAAAAATGAATTTAATAAACTTTTTTAAATAAATAATCCATGTCATAAAGTAAATTTGACTATAATTTCTAGTCTAATCTCCTATATGAACATTTTCTTTGGTTAACATAATAATATTTGTTTAGTGAACTTGCTTCCACGTGTATGAAGTTCCATGAATTATTTGACATGCAAAACTTCTCTAGGTCAGCCAATATCAAACCTTATATCTCCAACACCACTACAGTTACTAAATTGTAACCACTATAGGGCACAATGGGAGATTCAAGGTTACTATTCACATAAACACCATGGTTCTGCTTTGGGTAATTGTGGTCACAAAGTGAAATATATGAACATAGTCACCTATTTTAATTTTATATATTGATTGTTATGATTATTAATATTTACAAATAAAAATATTCCTAGAGCTTATGTTTTTTTCCATATTATTTGACCAATGTTGATAGTTTCTATTATTCTATCAGCCTTTGAGGCTTAAAAGCACTTAAGCATCAATAAATATACGCAAAAGATAATAGTTTATTAAGTTTTTAATTGAGAAGCCTATCATTACTGACAACGTAGTTGTGTGAGCACTACCATTGTAGAATTAATGACTACTGTCCAAACACATGAAAATTGTAATAAATACGCTTGGAATATTTGTAAGACAATGGATATATTCATGAATGTTTACACTCCATGCATGGAGATTTATGACATTATTCTATACCTCTTAAAAGAATTATTTGTATTTAATATTAATGTTAAATTTGATTAATTGTTATTTAGTTAATTAACATTTATGTGATTAAAATTAGATGGACCCAATGATTCTAGTGGTGAATCAAATCAACAGCAAGACTGGAGCATTGTGTCAGAATGCTTTGAACACCCTCAAACATTATTACACACAGCAGGTGGAGGCTTATCCAGAGCAATGCAGGTATTATTTTATTATTCATTTATTTTACCTTTCTTTCTGATGTACCCATATTCAAAAGGATCTGTGTGATATATTAATCTTTAAAATTTTAGGATTTGGTCAGAAATGCTGTTAGTGAAATGAGAAGGTATTATAGTCGAAAAGTTGCAGATGTGCTAATAAAAATAACTCGTCAGGCAATAGATACTATTCGTAAAAGATTTTCAACTCAAGAAGGTATATCAATGTTTTTAAGACATTTATCAGGTTTAGAAAGTCATTCAGAATATAATTAATCAAATGTGTCATTGCAAGGTACCAAACCCATTTTGTTGATATCTGCCATGCTCTCTGTTCCTAATGTCATTGTTTCTCCAAGCATTGAAGAGGTGCAAGAATGTCTGGTAACTGTTGGCAAAGAAATTACAAATGTCGCTCGAGGTGTTTCCCAATGGACAGGGGGAAAACAACTGTCCGTATGTTTGATCATCCATACTTCTTAATTATTTTCAATTTATTTAAGATCTATTAAATTCTATGTTTATATTAACATTTTTCTTTTCTATTTTTTTTTTTTTTTTAAATTGTCTTGTCTAAATGTTTTGTGATGTTTGTACCTTTTCCTCCTTATCTCTATTTAATTATATTATTTTTACTCTTATTATCCATCCCACTCCTTCCTTGTGTCTGTGTCTTGTCCTTTGTGAGATAGAAAGGCATGGGATGGAGAAAGTTGGGAATATATGGAAATCGAACTGGACCAAAAACTCTTGCTAATTTTGTATCTCGGCTAGATCAGACTGAGCCAACTAAAGAAGATCCTAAAACGAGACTTCGAAGGTTATACAGGCTGGATTCCAACAATAAACCACCTTTCCCTTTTCAAGCAAGAAATTTTCATGCTTATATTATGGAAAATAAAGAAATAGTCAAGACACTCTCTTTATTATCAGCTAGCACTCAGCCTATAAAAGAGGTATGATAATAACTATTTAACTACGTAATGAGGAGTTAACATATTTTGTTTAAATATATATATATATTATTACAATCTTTTCTCTAAATATATTTTATACTACGATAAACTATTTTATATTATGATAAACTAGGATTATTATTTGCTTTTTAAAATTGATCCTATAAGATAGGAGAATCTGTTGCTACGATCTATATGATTAATATTTATTGGAATTCATGGCATAATATTGGAAATTAATGAATAAAGGGAATATCTGGATGAAAAATTTATATAGAGAACTTTAGTGCTTGAGAGACAGGCCACCAACTGATTGCTGTTTGTTATGGGACTCTTAGCTAATGAATGGGTAATAAATTATCATTTCAAGAAAGAGGCCATTTGTTGTTGTCAAAAATAATCACTATGTATAACTCTGTTTATCAATCTCTGGCATGTTTACAGATTCTGATGGTTCATAATTAAGAACTCATCAGACTAAGTCATGATGAGATCACCATTTGTTTTTTTAAAGAGAAGTAAAAAAAAATTTTATGACAATGATAGACATATGGGTTATATTATATTAAAAAGATAGTTTTCAAATGTTTTATGCTAATTTTGTTTTCTTTAATTGATAATTTAGGAGTTGCAACTGTACCTCCAACAATGGAGACCATTCAAAATATTATGGGCAAGTGACAGCATATCTACAAAAAGAGATATACATAATGTTAAACTTCTTGATTGTGAACAAGCTCTTTCTCTTCATGTTGATTTGGATAACAATTTATTGGCTGCCCCTAATGTTCATATCATTGCTAACTCTGTTGCAATAAATATTGGTAATTACTGTTATTGTTTTATTCAAACCTCTATGCTTGTGTTTTTTTTACTTTATTATTTTTTTAACTAGAGATGGTTAAAGGTAGTAAACGAGAAAGGTAATAAGCATGAAAAATAATATTTTTTACCGATCAAAATATTTATTTTTCTATATCACTTCTACTACCTTCAACTATTATGTATTTCATTCCACAGTTCTTTTCTAGTTCAAGAATTTATTTATTTTTCTGTTCTTTTTTTCTTCTTCTGTTTCTGGCATATAAGTATATTGATGATAGAAGGAACTTTGACAGCTTCCTAGATTACTTTGGTTTTCTTATGGAACAGAAGTTGGTTGATTATATTTTCCAAGAAATCCTCCTGAGGCTCTATCTATGGTCCACTGACACTATAAATCAAATAAGATCAACTTTTGAGTTATTGTAATCTATTTATTTGAAAACATGATATGAGGCATTGAAAGAACTATTATCTTTTACTTGGTGTTGAGTTAAGTCTTATAACTTTCTGGAAGTCTATACATTATTTTGCCATAGGAAAAGAGATCACAATTGAAAATTTGTATTTAGAAGTTTTTTTATATACCCAACACAAAATCTGAATCAGTAATATACTTTCAAGAACAGCGTTAGTGGTCAAAGAACGTCTTTAATATTGGTAGTTGTGTAAAGAATAAAGTGACACATTTATGTTACTAAAGTTGAAATGTCCTAACTATAACTTCCAGTACTTAATATATTTTTTTTCATTGAAAAATTCCAATAAAGCAGTATTAAAAGAAGTTGTCAGGTTTTTCTGTTCTTTTTCCCTTAATTTGTTTGCCAATATTTTTTTTTCAGTCTTCTGCTTGTGTTACTTAAGTCACCACATAAATTTAACTCTTAATCTAAATGTTTCAGGCCAATGTTTGTGGTACTTAGTATACTTTCAACCTTACCATCATGGTTTCTAATTTAATTTTTTTTATGTTAATCAAATATCCCAATATCTTTTTGTTCTCAATACTCAGAATTTTCTGTTCTGATGGGAAAGAGTTTAA
Organism: Halyomorpha halys; assembly: GCF_000696795.3. Lineage (NCBI taxonomy): Eukaryota > Metazoa > Arthropoda > Insecta > Hemiptera > Pentatomidae > Halyomorpha > Halyomorpha halys. Next base: position 192,356 of record NW_027105408.1, on the reverse strand, counting down.
ATACCAGCTGGTGTACTGTATTACTTTTCTCAGAACTCCAATGATTTATTTTTATGAATTTAAAAATAAAAAAATGGATCCACGTGAGTTTAGATTGTATGCAGGCATTTTTTTAATGGGTTGACATCAATGTTTAATAATTGCACAACTCCCAGATTTAATAGAAATATTTAATATTATTTTAATTTAATAAGCTTTAATAAATCATTTGTGTTTATATGATGTACAGTGTTCACTAATTATTGTAGTTGATATAGACCAACCTGTTTCTGATCCGATGTCCACTGACAAGTACCCCTTAGTTTGCTCTAACATTAAATAATTCTACAGCTGTGTGATTTTCAAAAACAATTAATTAACCCGAAACAAATACTGACATATACAAATTGGGTAAACTACAACAGATAACATTTAATTATCTAATGTTAACCTATTTAAAAGTTAAAGTACATATACATTATTTTTACCAACTCAGTCAACATTATGGTTCACTTGGAAATCCTGTGTCTGTTGAAATAAATTTATGATGTATATACATTATTTCTCTTTTTTTTTATCTATATATCTCCAGTTTATTAAATTAATCAATTGTATTGAATGATCTATATTTACAGATAAACTTAAAGTATTCCTCTCTGGTGAAATAAAACAGAGTACTCATAAAATTGGGCAAATCTTACGCAAAAAATATCAGCGTGAAATGGATTATGTTTATGCTGTGATGAGTGAGATGGAAAGGAAGTTAGACAGACCGATTAGGGACTTGGATGACGTACGCATGGTCATGGAAACTCTTAAGAAAATCAGGGATCAAGAAGTTGATATGGAATTGAGTATTGAACCAATAGAGGTAATTAGAATGAGTGATTTAGCCTTGCTATTATGTTTATTATTACCATACACAATGTTAATAGCAATTGGGTACAGATAATAGTCAGTAGATTTATATTTTCAGGTCTATAACTTATTAATAATTTTTTTAGTGTATGCTTTCCTTTTCTCAGTTACCATGGAACAATTTTTTACACTAATCAAAAGTTAGGAAAACAGTTAATCATTTAAATATAATATTCTGTACCTACTTTATAATAGTACTCTGTACCTACTTTCCATGTAATATTCTGTACCTACTTTCCACATAATACTCTGTACCTACTTTCCATATAATATTCTCTACTTACTTTCCATACAATATTCTGCACATAATTTCCATCTGCTCCTATCATCAACTACTTGCTGCTATTTAATGAATATATTTAGAGAATCAAAATGCTTCATATAATTTGGTATGAATGCAACTTATTGGACTCTCTGTGGTGTGAATGAAACTTAAGACATGTGAAACACTGTTTAATTCTAAAGTAGTCATAAATTTACACCATATGGAAAACTAGAAAAACTTTGTATTAATTCTCTATATTGAGAATTAACACTTAGTATGTGATTTAAATTTTTTGATTGTTAATGCTCCAATGCTCTTTAAGTAAATATAACCTCTTCAATTGTTCAAATAATGTATTTTTGATGAATTTCTTCAATATTTTTTCTTTATAAATCTTTATATATTTTCCTATTCTTCAATATTTTATTTTATTTTATAAGTAGCCTCAGTATCTGCTGTTTTATTTAATAAAATGTTTTTTATTTTTTTGTCTATTATATTTATCTTATGAACCTGTCTTGTTTTTTTTTTGTTTTTTAATTTTAGGCAATGAAAGTTTGTGAGTTTTGGGGTTCACCAATGGTTTAGTTTTTCCAATTCATTAGTGTTAGTTTGATCTGTCCTGGTTTTAGTTATAAGCTATAGCTTTATAATTGTGTGTGACTTTATTATTTTTTTTTTTATCCATTTTATTTTAATTTGATTATGCCAAAGTAGTTAAGTCCAGTCAACCATTTTTGTAAAAATCACAGAATATTTAATTCTGTCAAGTCAAAAATTCATAAAGTTAATATTTCACATTATAAATTTTTTTAGTATTACGAACTCATTACAATTCCTCTGAAAGGGCTTTTGTTTGCATATTCCAGTCTAAAGCTATGGATTGACTATTTATTCCATGGATTGAATTTTCATATTTAATCCATGAGTCTGCCAAAAGATAAAATTCAATTCTCACAAGTATTATCGTGGAGGATCGATGATTGACTGTGTAATAATAATAATAAGGAAGATTGGGAAGAAAGGAAGGGTACGATAAAAGAAAAACTCAAATACTATTTATTATAAGCCAAAATAATAGTTTGACTAATAATTTGATTAATAGTTTGATTACTGTTTGAGTTTTTCTTTGACCGAATCTGGCCCGATCTTCCTTTTTATCATAATGCATTCTCCTTTATCTTATGGATTTAATGAATTGAAATGTTCATTGAATGGGATATAATTTCCTTGTTCACTGTTAATAATTATTTAATAAATTATATCTTGATTATAATTTAATTTAGTCACAAGATTCATTATCTTTTACTATTAAGTATTGTACATATATCCTTAATATTTTATAAATTAACAGCATTATATTTTAAATCATTAGCTTTTAACATAATTTAAATGGAAAGAAATTTATTTGTATAGCTATAGTAATTTGTTTATCTATTTAAGGAAGCTTTCAATATACTGACCAGATATGAGTTGCCAGTCGATAAAGAAATCTTGGAAAAAGTGAGTCATTTTATTTTAAATTGACCTTTTGAATATAAATGTAAACTAACACAATGTTTAATAAGAATTATTTACAAAGAGGATTAAAGCAGTGGTAAGGAAATTATATGATGGCACTTGCCTTAAATGTGTAGTTCACTAAAATTTCGCTGACCTAACAAAATAAGGATTAAAATACAGTTAAAGTGGGTTACTTGGCTCATTAAGAGATAACATTGTTCCAATCACTCCAAAAGTTTCATGTTATTGAGTTTGCCATTCTACCATCTATGGATAAACTCTGATTTCATATCAACAGACCTGGTAATTTAAAATCAATTTAAAAAATACTCCTTCCCTATCTTCCATAATGAATAAGGGATAAAGCCTTTTCCCTTCATTTATTCAGTTATACCTTAAGGAAGCTGAGGTATATCATATATAATTGGTATCATTAAAAAATGTAGTATTAACATATAATTATTGCTCTGCTTAAATTATAACTTTTGATTTCCTGTTGCAGTGTCCCTTTGTACTGTTATTGGAAATTGCTAAATACCGTCACGGTTAAGAGTATGGTTTAAACAAACAGAAAGTTATTAAAAATAATCAAGAAGTAACCTTTTATAGTAAAAGTTTGACAGTTCTTCTAATCCTTTTTAGAAGTAGTGAAGAAAATTACTTGTTATAAATATATTTATGAGAATATTTGAAAGATTTCATCCTTTGTCTTATTTTTAATTTTTAAATGTTATAATAAATTAATTTGATGAAGGTGGATAATCTTCGCTACACTTGGCAACAGTTGCTATCACGGGCGATGGGAATTAACACTCTGCTTCTTAAAATGCAACCAGCATTCCAAGAAGAGCTGCAAAATAATCTTGAAAAATTCAGGCTTGACAGCGAAGAATATTGTTTACAATACCGAAATTCTGGTCCTATGAGCCCTGGGCTCTCTCCGAGAGAAGCGAGTGACAGATTGATCATGTTTCAGGTTGAGTAACAATTTATTTGACTTGTAAAATAATTTAAGATTTTATATTTTACTTATATCTATCAATATTTCTTCAAATATTACTTTTTATTTCACTTATGTCTAAGAGTTCAAATTTTATATATATATTTTTTTCTTTTTTCAATGAAGACCCTAACTACTTTGATTTCTTTATTTAATCATTGTTGATGTTTTGGACATTTGTCCATCATCTGGTCCAATCTTTATAGTCCTCTCTTATTATCCTTGTCATTCATTCTTTTTGTAGATGTCCATTTACTTATTACAATTATAGTGAGTGACAAGTAGATGACATCTACAAAAAGGATGAATGACATTTTTTTAAATCAAGACAAAATCCTTAAAGGTAATAAAAAATAGAGGATTATTTAAGATTGGACCAGATGATGGACAAATTTGTAACACCTCAACAATGATAAAATAAAAAAGTAAAAGTAGTGAGGATCTTACTTTTAAAAAAAAAATTATATATTATATATATGTACCTTTCCTTGCACTAACTTCTCTTTGTATATTAAGTTTTGCCTTTCCCCACTAGAGGTTGGAGGTCGGTCTGTCTTTCTCAAGCCTCTGACTAGGTAACACATAGCTGCATTAGAATTTTGCATCTTTTTCTTTCTTTATCCTTACTTTTCTGTCATTATTTTCCATGAATATAGTATTTGGTACAAGAAATACCATTTTAAGGTAAAATACGAGATGTCTAATTTACCCTTTTTTATAAAACTTACCTAATTCAACTTACTCATTTCATTTCATGAACCAGCCTAAATTTAAACCCCCAATAAAAATACAGTTCATTCAGTTCCAGAAAACAGTAATTTCAGTATTACCATAATGATTAGTTTTCTTTTATAAAATTTCATTTAATATTTTTTAATCAATATCTTCTAGTTTAATTGTTACTTTTATTAATTAAGATGGTCTGCCACCTGTATAAAAACAACAAAAAAGAGCTGAAAGACAAATAAAGTAGCCACCCATTTGATATGTATTGAGAAAGACCAGCTGGGATAACAGAAAATGGAAATTAAATGTAAGTAAACATTTAATTCTTTGACGGCCTATCGTACCTGATAATAGGCTTGTGCCCAAGGAAGCCGCCCGAGGCAATGACCTAGGTCAAGAACCTAGCATACCAGCTGGGACCAAAAGGGAAGCTGCCCTGGGTCAAAAACCTGGGCAATAAGGTACCAGGTAAAGAGAGACCACCTGTGTATACCATGAACACCCCTTATTTCCATGACATGAAGAGCTACTTGCTTAGGGTCAGGATCAAAGAAAAGCTGCCCGAGGTCAAGAAAACCTAAGGGTAATGGCCTAGGGGCCTGACCTAGGATGACCTTAGGCCCCCCTTTTCCTCGGGACCCTAAATAAAAGGGGTTGGGGCTGGATTTGGCCATTGAAAAGGCAAGGATCGGAAATGGGGATGAATGATGTCTCATGTCTCTCTGTCAAGAGAGGACAGGAGTGGATAAAAGAGGTGGCCAAGCCAGTGAGAGATGAAAGTCATAGAAAAACAGTCTGAGAGGCAGAGATAGGCATCCGGAAGAGTCAAGAGGTCTAGTTGGAAACATAGGGTCTGTTAAACGATGGAAGCATGTGGCATATACTTTCATACTAATGGAAGAAACCTGACAGTCCTCCATAAAGTCCTTTCATCTGTCAATCTGTGCAAACATAATTATAGTTTAAATTAGAAATGAATCATGTTTATAATTGAAATTTTTAAATACATAACATTTCTTATATTTTATTTTGGTAGCATTATATTTTCATTTATGTTTATAGAATCGCTTTGATGGGATGTGGCGAAAATTACAGACATACCAAAATGGTGAAGAACTTTTTGGCCTCCCTAATACTGATTATCCTGAACTGGGTCAGATTAGAAAAGAACTGAACTTGTTACAAAAATTATACAAATTGTATAATGATGTTATCGACCGAGTTAGCAGTTACTATGACATACCTTGGGGTGAAGTTAATATTGAAGATATTAATAATGAGTTAATGGAATTTCAAAATAGATGTAGGAAGTTACCCAAGGGTTTAAAGGTATATATTTAGTTGGTTAAAACTGTATTTATGAAACCGAAATCAAATAAAAAGTATTAATTCCTTGTATAAATATTAATTTGCCACAGGAATGGCCGGCTTTCCATGCATTAAAAAGGACTATAGATGATTTCAATGATATGTGTCCATTATTAGAATTAATGGCTAACAGAGCCATGAAACCTAGACATTGGCAGAGGATAATGGAAGTAACTAAACATACGTTCGACTTGGACAGTGACGATTTCTGTTTGAAGCATATATTAGCCGCTCCATTGTTGAAGTATAAAGAGGATATTGAGGTAAGATTATTATCTAAGACTACAATTGATTCAGTAGTAATGGTATTTTATAGTATAAACCTCTTATTTTAATTTTATTTTTTATCACTTGTATTTTTATTTTTCTACCTCTCCTTCTATCAGCATTGTCTAGATTTATTCGATTGTCAACAATCTACACTCAATTATTAATTCTCATTTTCAGGACATTTGTATATCTGCAATGAAAGAAAAGGATATTGAAGCTAAGCTAAGACAAGTTACCAATGAGTGGTCAATCCATGAGCTCACGTTTATGACTTTTAATAATCGTGGTGAATTATTACTGAGAGGTGATACTACTGCAGAAACTATAGGTCAGCTAGAAGATAGTCTTATGGTCCTGGGCTCCCTTTTGTCAAATCGGTAGTTTAACATTTTTTAGTATTTAAATATAAATCTTTATTCTAATAGTTTTTTCAAACAATTCTGTTTATTTCAAACTTGAATGGCATAAGATGATTCAAGAATATATAAATAATATCATAGACTGAGTTCATTTATTTTAATCAATTTTTTCTCTCTCTCTCTATCGGTTCAGAAGACAATTTTCATGCTACACATTGTGCAATTTTATGGAGTTCATTTCAGTTACAAACAGTCATTTTTTAAAAAATAATACTTGGAAATAAATAAAATTTTCATTCATACATTTATGACACCTTATTCTTTCTACCATTGCTCTTAGATTATATTCATAAGAAAAAATTGAATATAATTTTTTTTTTCATAGTCATAGGCCAAAAATAATTTCATCCTTTAACATTCTTGGTGCAGATATTAGATTTTAGGAAAATACTCTCTGTCCAGATGCTTATATATTGTGATATCCTCTTTTATGAGTAAATAGTTATTTTTTATATATAAATGGTTTTTAATGTGTTTTATTTTTATGTATCGTTTCAATATTGTTCTTTTGTTTTATTGAATCAAAAAAGCAAGCTAACCAATTTTCATCAGTCAAATATGAAGTAAAAATACGTTATTCAAAATAAATAATATGGCGACATGCGCCCTTTCTGAAGTCTGTTGAATTGCGGCCATGTTGAGTAGATTAAAATATTATAAACTTATTTAACTTCCCATCATAATTGGAATTTTTTCTTACAGTAAATTTAATATAAAAAAAAGAAAAAATAGAAATCAAGAATAAGTATTAAAGAAAAATATTCATAAAGAAAATCATATGCAAAAACTCAAAACTCAAATCTGCAGTTAATGTTTAAATCAAACATCGAGAGAGAGATCACGGTTGGTTTCGATCACTTATTGTTGTCGGGGGGACGGGGACATTGTCCCAGAAACGAGGATGTTTCCAGGAATAGATGGTGAGGACCATTCTTCGTCTGTGAGGTAGACTTTTAGAGAAAAAGAAGACATCTAGAATCATCCAAGAAGAATAAGTGATTTTTTGTTTGGATCACCAGTGGATGAGATGTGTTGAAAAGTGTTAGTCTCTAACTGTTAAAACTGTTAAAACTCTGCAAGACCCAATAATCTGGGAGGATTCACCCTGCTCTGTCTTGAATAGACGGTAGGGAAGAACTTCCTCAGAGTGGTGCCCTTCTGGCTCGCCTGCCACCGTTCATTCTATTTTTCAATGGAATCCTCCTGCAGCATCATCTTCCATAGGTTAGGGGTCTCGGCAATCCTCTCTCGAAATCCCTCCAGTAGCGCTACCAACCCCTGCCTCTTCACTTTGTACTTGATGAAATCCTCCTTGAGAATGAGGTCCAGGGGCATCACTCTGGCCAGCACCTGCACTGCCTCATACGACACCGTTCTGTAGGTCTTCGTGAACGTCAGCAGAGCCAACCTCTGTATGATGGCCAGTCTCCTCTTTTGATCCTGTGTGAGGTTCCATCTCCACGCAGGGAATGCGTACCTCAGAATACCCTTTATAAATGGTCATTGTAGCAGGGTACCTGATTCCCCAGAACGCACCTTCTATCCTGCTCAATCCATTAAGAGATAGGGTCACCCTATCCCTTAAATATATCAGGTGAGGAGTGGCGTCAAATCATCTTCTTATCCTCACCCCTATCTTGCCAACCATAGTGGCATTTATTGTTGTATAGCGACATCCTGATGGATTGCTTCGGGCCATATGCCTCTCCATCTCTTCCTTTCCTTCATACCATGAAATATTGGCTGACCAGTATCTGCAAGCAGTTCATTGTTAGTTCTTCTCCATGTATTAAGGCTCTGATCTCAAATCATTCCTGTATTTGTACAGAGGACTTTCCGTTCAAATCTCTTAATTCTGTTTTCTAGGGTACCTGTTAGAGCTCAAGTCTCGCAGCCCTATATCAGAGCTGGCTTTATCATGGCATTGTATACTCTTAGTTTCAGATTTTTGGGGATTTCAGTATTCTTGACAGAGAGAAGAGGACTCTGTTCGCCCTTGTGATACTCTGGTCTTTCTCAGTGGACCTCACCTGATGACAACGCGTTTCTAGTTAAATGGAATCTAACCTGAGGTCCTTCTTCACTGAATTTGCCAAAAATAATGTTAAATAATTTTATTTCATTCATTAATAAGTAATTTTTAACTAATCAGTAATAATTGTTTTTCAGGTATAATGCCCCTTTCCGTAAACAAATTCAGCAATGGGTTACAGACCTAGGAAATACTAATGAAATATTAGAAAGATGGCTGCTTGTTCAAAATCTTTGGGTGTATCTTGAGGCTGTTTTTGTTGGCGGTGATATTGCTAAGCAACTGCCTAAAGAAGCAAAGAGGTTTAGTAAAATTGACAAATCCTGGCAAAAAATAATGCAAAGAGCCCATGAAACTCCAGGAGTTGTGTCATGCTGTGTTGGTGATGATATGTTAAAACAGTTGCTTCCTCATTTGCAAGAGCAATTGGAGCTATGCCAAAAGTCTCTGAGCGGGTAAACAAAAAAATATATTAATTTGTTAGAGAAAAAAATTGTTTTATTATTAGTATTTTATTAATTTCTATAACATAACATTTATTTGCATGTTTATATATTATTTATAAAATTACCTTCTGTATAATTTATTTTACTGTAAGGTGTTTGTCATTTTATCAAAGAGGGAAAGTTTGAATGTCTTACTAAAAAAGCAAATAAAAGCAAAATGTTTTTAGTTATCTTGAAAAGAAAAGGATGATGTTTCCACGATTTTTCTTTGTTTCTGATCCTGCTCTATTAGAAATTCTTGGACAAGCATCTGATTCTCATACAATCCAAAACCATTTGTTATCTATTTTTGACAACACCCGTTATGTAAAATTTCATGATATTGAGTACAATAAAATGACGGCAATAGTTTCATCAGAAGGTGAATGCATACAAGTGCGTAAATATTTTACTTTTAAAATGATTTTTAAATAAATTAATCAACTTTGACAAAAATTATCTTTATTAATTTTATTTTAACTTATGATTGCAGTTGGAAAGAACTGTGAGAGCAGAGGGAAGTGTTGAAACCTGGCTTACAGCTTTACTTCAATCATCTCAGGCCTCACTACATGGCATCATAAGGAATGCTTATACTATGATTAATGACACTAATTTCAATATTTTGACATTTTTAGACAAAAATCCAGCTCAAGTGAATTATTAAATTAGACAATTTTTATGTAAGTCAATTTTGTATTTGATAAATGAAAATTTATAAAATATGTTTGTTAGGTTGGTTTACTTGGCATACAAATGATATGGACACGTGATTCAGAAATCGCTCTCTCTCAAGCTAGGAGTGATAAAAAAATAATGGCAGAAATGAACAATAAGTTTTTGGAATTACTAAACACGCTTATTGATCAAACTACACGTGATCTTACGAAGCTTGAAAGAATAAAATTTGAAACACTCATCACTATACATGTCCACCAAAGGGATATATTTGATACTCTAGTTAGTATTTTATTACACAATAAATTTATGTTTCCGATCAGTGCATGGATTTTAATTTCAAGATTTTTTTTTTACTTGAAGAATGTATACTGGAAATCTTTAACATCCTAATTACTGCTGAACCTTGCTTATCCGTCCTAGTTGGGGCAGAGACATTGTTGATTAAGAGGAAGAGATGGTTAACCTGGTGTATACTAAAGAAAAAATTTTGATAATTATTCAACTCATATATTAGTAAAAATTAAAATATATTCCAGAATGTAACCCATTTAATCCCACTACACCAAAAATGGGGCAGTGATTAAATTACCTTTATCTTATTGTAATTGATCTTTTTGCTAAAATGAGGGATTATATAAATTTCTCCATTCCTGAAAATCGAATACTATTAATGCTTTACCATAATCTTCTTCATTTTTTTACAGTTCCAGTCTAAATATTAGACTTTTCAACATGATAAGTAAAAAAAGTAATTAATTTTTTTAGTAATGTAATAATTGAAGTATTTTAGTTTTCTTAGTACATCATTTGTTGGAAGTGATCTTTGTCATATATAATGTAAATTTATCAAGTAATTGTATTTTGTTTGACAAATCCATAGAAAAACTGATTTTTGTCCGCTTTTTGTAGAAATTGAAATTTCAGTAGCACCTTATGAGGAAGTACTTTCAAATGATGAAATCATCTAAGTAATCCTATGCTATATTTTAGGTAATGTTTTCACCTTTTGATCAAAAATTTTTTTTCGCTAAACGAGTTGACTAGTTATTTTGGGGGAAAGAATAAGTTATATACAACAATTTTTAATGATTTAAAAAAAATTCATTGCTATCACATTTTAAAATTTAATTACATAATTAAAACAAAACCATGAAACTTCAATTTTCTTTATTTGAATTTTTTGTTCCTTAAATCATTCTTCCTGTGGACTCTTTGAATGATGAAGTTAAATTTATTAGATAAATGTAAAATAATTTTTAAGTACATTAATTTCAGTGTAAAAATTATCTTCAAGTTTTTAATAGTAATCACAAAGTCAGTTATTTGTTTTATTTTACTGAACTTATTGTTTGCTCAGAACTTTATTTATTTTCTTTTAAGAAACTAAGCTTGGACTGATTAAGTGGGGTTCTGCTTTATTTTTGTCAAAACATTCTTCTGATTTGGTATAATATATCTTACATAAATCCTTAAAATTAATTAATATTTCATGTCAATTTAAATCAGTTTTATTTTATATGTAATTTATGCCTACTTTTGTATTTTTGTTTAGTCCAGTATGGAACTTTGAACAACAAAGTAAAATACTAGGAATTACAGTATTTGGTGCATGTGACTGTAAAACTAAGAATTTTAATTTTCATCTATTAAATGTAAGTATATAAGTTAATTATTTTATTTTTACAGGTTCGTATGAATGTGAAATCTGTAAATGATTTTGAATGGCTCAAACAGTGCAGATTTTATTTCAAAGAAGATTTAGATAAGACTTGGATAAGTATAACTGACGTTGTTTTTATTTACCAAAATGAGTATTTAGGTTGTACGGATCGTCTTGTAATAACACCTCTCACTGATAGGTAATGTTCTGCAAAAATAATGTTTTCTATTATTACTTTTTTTAAATTAATGATTTTCATTTAGGTGCTATATAACATTGGCCCAAGCCTTGGCCATGAGCTTAGGTGGAGCTCCTTGTGGTCCAGCTGGTACTGGAAAGACTGAAACTGTCAAAGATATGGGTAAAACTCTTGGAAAGTATGTTGTTGTATTCAATTGCTCTGACCAAATGGATTATAAGGGCCTTGGAAGGATTTATAAAGGTAATACTTATTTTACTAAAAATTCTGAGAGATTTCATACCACTTTTTAAATTATTAAATGTAAAGAAATAGTTTAATTGTAATTTAGGAGATATTTGTTTAAAAATATTGTTACAATAGGACTAGCACAGTCAGGTACTTGGGGATGTTTTGATGAATTTAATCGTATTGAGCTCCCAGTGTTATCAGTAGCAGCCCAGCAAGTAGCTGTTGTTCTCAATGCTAAAAAAGAGAAGAAAAAGCAATTTTATTTTACTGATGGTGATCAAGTTGATATGTGCCCAGAATTTGGTATATTTATTACAATGGTGAATACTTTAGCTTATTTAATTATTGTTATATTCCAAGTTTACTCAGTATTTTAGATATTATATTTCATAGAATCCAGGATATGCTGGAAGAAAAGAACTTCCTGAAAATTTAAAACTTCAGTTTAGAACAGTTGCAATGATGGTACCTGATAGGCAAATTATTATCCGTGTGAAATTAGCAAGCTGTGGTTTCCTAGAAAATATCACTTTAGCCCGAAAATTTTATACACTTTACAAACTTTGTGAAGAACAACTTACAAAACAGGTAAACAATGTTCTAAGTAAAATTTGTATTGTGCTATTTGTAGTATTTTCTTTGTAAACTTGTCAAAATCACTTTAGTAGCCTTTTGTTGATTATTTATTCTTCTTCTTCTATCACAACACAGCACAATAGGTATGATGAATGATTTTTAAGTGGTCCTATTGCTAAGGGTTCCTAGGTCATCTGGGGTTCAGCAAGTTGTTGAAATGTTGTTGCCACCTTTCTTGAGTTTGATTAACTTATTCTACTGAATATGAATCTATCAGTGAGTGATAAGGTTATAATAGAAATTATAAATTGAATAATATTAGAAAAAGTAAATTAGTTGGATTAGATATAGGTTGATTAACTAAAATATAATTTGATAAAAGCAGAATATCTTGCAACATTTTAACTACATTGTAGCTGAGATATTTAAAATAAATTATCCTTGAGAATGACCAGAATGGCCTAACTGTAGGAGTAGAGTAATAAGAAAATAAATATTTTGAGACTACATGAATGGAAATAAAGTTCATATTTTCTCAGTCTCCTTTTGAAACATCATCTCTGTATGTGATGTTGGGACTCTGCAACATTGAAATATCCCAGGATTTTGTATATGTTGGCTTACCAAGGTCCTGGCTGAATAGATTTGGTAGAAACCAAGTATGTTGGAAGACACAGATGTGTACACATGTATTTTTGGATTTGTTGATTTGATGTATTTCCAACTTCTTTTCCTTTCTTTTACTAGTTTTGAGGACTGGTTCTCGTAATACTTGTTACCAGGTTTGAAGACTGGTGACTTCCCATTAGAGAAACCTTTTCCTGAACAATGTCAAGCGACTGGTTCCCTCTAGTGTTGTGGTAATGTTGAAAGATTGGTGGCCTTTCAGTTACTCTCCAACTATCCTAGTTGCTCTATTCTAGCCTATAAATCATTCCTTCTTGCACTAATAACAAGGCATTTAGAGAGATATTATTAACAACCCTTTTAACTGGGACATAGCACCAAAATTATATATATAGTTAAGATATAATATTTAATTATATCTTTGAAATTATAAAAAAATTTCTGAGACTAACCTCTCTTCAATTAATGTCTAGGTTCATTATGATTTTGGATTAAGAAACATTTTATCAGTGTTACGTTCTCTTGGTGCAGCAAAAAGAGTTAATTTCAAGGATACAGAAAGTACTATTGTAATGAGGGTTTTAAGAGACATGAATTTGTCCAAATTGATAGGTAATTACATAGTTTCATATCCAGAAATTTTGGTTGGAGCAGATTTAAGTTTTAATTGTAAAAATACATTTTTTAGATGAAGATGAACCTCTCTTTATTTCTCTTGTTGCTGATTTATTTCCAAATCAGTCTTTGGAGAAGACAACATATCCAGAATTGGAAGCTGCAATTATGGAACATGTTGAAGAAACTGGTCTTGTTTATCACCCTCCTTGGGTTCTTAAAATCATACAGGTACTTGTTTCTTATGCTGAATGTGTGACCATTAAATAAACAATCATTAAATTGTTTAAATATGAAGTATAATTTAATCTAAATTTATTTTATATTAAATATTAAAAATCAAAACTTTTAAAATATTGTATTATAGTTTGTTTTTCAGTGTTTACTTCTTGGTATTAGTTCTAAAATCTGTATGGAATCTAGGAATTGTCTTAATCATAATCACTATCCTTATTGATATTTTTTCTCTCTAATCCAAAGTTTTTTATTCCTTGACTCATTTGCTCACTAACCCCTCAACCCCTGCACTATTGGTTTAGTGCTTTAAAAGTTCAAACAGGATAATCACACATATATAAATCTATAAATAAAAATATAAATGTTGTGTGTTGTAGATGTTAGATTGTTTTTCTGAACATTTTATTGGGCTGTTCTCTCATTAGTTGAGAAGTATAGAGCCTCAACAAAGTAACATCCCTGATGAATTGCTGCCATCTTTTGTTCCGATAAGTAGCCACAACATGATATTGACCAAGAAGCCTTTGGCAAATGTCGGAACAAACATGTCTCTGTTCCTCAGACAAAAGGCATGACACCAAATAGGCTGAAATCTTAAAGAAACCATGCTAATTTTGTGGATATTCCCAATGTTGATGTCAATTTAGAAAGTAAATTCATTGATGGTGAGGTGGAGATCCTCATTAATAAGGTATTGAGTAGCTTCAAGATGTATTCTGTCAAACTCGTCAATTATGACAAAAAACTTAAATAAAATGAAAAATTAAATAAAAACTACATTAATACTTCAAAGATCAGTTTCTGATTCAAGAATTGATATGCTCTTTCATGTAACATATGCTTCCTGTTATAAACATTCAGTAGTTATAAAAATTTATTGATTTGTTTTCCATTTTAATATTGCATATTAAAATTTTCAATTGCTTTATCTTTTATATTCATGTAAAAATTAAAACAAATAGTGTTTAATTTCTACATTTATCTCAAATGTTTCTATGATACTGTCTCTCTCATGTCATTTATCTGAGTATTATTGGGTGAGTGACAATTTTACAGAATACTCTTGATGAAATATGTATGTTCAATGATTTAATTGAAAGTCATTGATAAGTGTCATTTATTTTTCAATTAATACTGTTCAGAGAAAAGTTTATATCACAACAGTCTAGAGTAGGCTTAGTATAGAACTAATCTTATCTCCTGACTCAGCAAGCATCCATAAATGAAAATAAAAACTCTTAATTGTATGATCTTAATTACTAATTTTATGTTAATTATTATTTAATTAATACATTTTCCTTTTTAGCTATATGAAACACAAAGGGTAAGGCATGGCATAATGACCTTAGGTCCAGAAGGTGCTGGAAAAACAACTTGTATACACACTTTAATGGCTGCTTTAACTAAATGTGGAGATTATCACAGGTAAAATAATTGTTAATACTTTATAATAAATAGTAGTACAATAAAGCAGTAAAATAGTCATGGATCATCTCTGGGATCACGAGACCCTCCTAGGTCACACCTGACCTCTATAAAGTGGATGTCTAGGCTGGTGGTTGAGCTTGGGTACTCACCATCTCACCTTCCAGTTTGGTCTAGGTTTCTTGTTGTTTTTTAGTTTATATAGAATAGTTGTATAATTATAATACAAAATATTTATTTACTGTACTTCGCCACAGATTTTATGCTGACTGTTGGTCATTCATCCTCATATTTATTACAAAATGAAAAATAAATATAGAGTCAGTCATAGCTCAGACTACTATTTGAAAAATCTAATTATGTTATATTATTTAGTAAGTAACAAATCTTTGACATTTTGTTGACTTGTAAGCAAGAGGCCAAACAGGTAAACAAAAATCATCTGGTAAGCTGCTATTTGATAAGCTGCCTACTGAAATGAATTACTGTAGCCATTTCATTGCTCTGGGTAATGGAATGCTTTATGCTGAAAGTATTTCAAAAATATCTGTGAGTTAGATCCCCTTTAGTTATACGCTGTACTATTTAAAGTAAACAAATTTAAAAAACTTTTGTGTACTTTTTCAAACATTTCTGAGAGCAGTACTCAATTTGTAGCCTTATAATAGAATTTAAAATATTAAAGTTATTATAATGGTTCCTTTTATATCCCAATATTCTAAAAACATTTACTTTACAATTACTATTAATAAATTTAAGCCTACTATAAAATATGACAAAAAGATCTTTTTTCTCTTGTAACCTAGATAATTATTATCCTTCCATTTGTTAATAAAATTTTGAGATATTTTTTATTTACAGGAGGGAGCAACTATATTATATATAGTAACTATATAATATAATATATAGTATCTAAATAATATATATAGCAACTATATTAAAGTGTAGTATATTTTGTAAAGACTAAACTATTTATCCATCTTTATTGAGATAATATTCATATTTTTCAATCTGAATTTATTTCTAAATCTTATAGTTTTATTTAATATCTGCCTTATTTCTATTAATCAGGTGTAATAGGTTTAGTAACGTGACTATTTTTCTGAAATGTTGAGCCATATCTAAGACAATATTTTTTACTTGCAGCCCTGATGATTTTCTGATATTTTTTTATAAATAAAAAGTTTTATGGCTTCATTGGTATTTCTATATTCTTCTGAAATTTCTCTCCCAATGTAGATAAGTTTAGTATATATTTGGAAATGTATAGTCAATGCATGGGAAATAATGAATGGAATATGGTCCAGGTGCGGTCAAAAAAACTCAAATAGTAAGTGGGTATACTATTTTTATTGAGCCAACATTTCGCCCCATGTTGCAGGGCTTCGTCAGGGCTAAAAAAGATACAAACACTTGACATAGTAACAAAAAAAAAAAAAAAAAAACATAAGTGGAAAATAACAGGGGTATACAATGAAAAGTAAAATTTAATAAAAAAAATTACTAAAAATTTAAACAGTAATAGTAACAGATAGATAAGAGATAAAATAAGAGAAGAAATATTAAAGAAAGTACAAATTAAGAAATGAAAAAAGAAAAGAATAAAATAAAATGATGCGACAGTATTCATACCTGTTTTGACGAAAGTCAAAGTCAGAGTGAGCCGTTTGTATTGGGAGGAGTGGGGATGGCAACATTGGCTCAATAAAAATAGTATACCCATTTACTATTTGAGCTTTTTTGACCGTTTTTTGGACCGCACCCGGACCATATTCCATTCATTATTACACACAGTCAATCAACAATCTTCCATAGGAAATAAACTTTCAATAACAAGTCTCTGTCTGATACATTAATTGTCTAGTAAAATTTAGAGAACAAGTTAATGAAAAAAATTCAATTGAACATCTGGAATCTGGATTAAACGCCCTTAAAGTTAAGATGACCTATATATTTTTAAATAAGTGTTTTGGTCTTCCTTTAGAAGGGTTGTCATGTATTTTTTTTTTTTTTAATTTAAGAATTACCTCGCAAGATGTGAACAATTTTCATAGCAAAACATGGAAACATAGTTTTTATTGTCTTTTAATTCAGATCAAATATTTATTTGGTTACTCATTGGGTATTTATTACTTCTAGGGAAATGAGAATGAATCCTAAAGCTATAACAGCAGCTCAAATGTTTGGGAGGTTAGATGTAGCGACAAATGATTGGACTGATGGTATATTCTCAGCATTATGGAGGAAGACCCTCAAATTGAAAAAAGGTTATTGTAAATATGAGTGGATATAATTACTGCTTAAAGAAACATAATTTAAGACATTTAAAATCTTTTTTTAGGAGAATATGTTTGGTTAGTTCTTGATGGGCCGGTTGATAGTATCTGGATTGAAAATTTAAATTCAGTTCTTGATGACAACAAAACTTTAACTCTTGCTAATGGAGATAGATTAGGGATGGCAGCAACTTGTAAAATTATCTTTGAACCACATAATATAGACAATGCCTCACCTGCAACTGTGTCCCGAAATGGAATGGTTCGACTCTAAGTTTTAGTGTTGTTTTTTTTAATTTATGATTTGATATCATATATGTATACAGTTCATACAAACTTATTTTAAAAGGCATTATGAAAATGGAACAATAAATTCTACACTGTATTGTAATTAAATTAATATTAATAAGATATTTTTCTTTTCATTAAAGGTGTATATGAGTTCTTCAGGTTTAGACTGGCAACCTGTTATTGAAGCTTGGTTGAAAACAAGATCTTTAGTTGAGCAAAGTGTCTTTCGTGCATTATTCGATAATTCCTTTCTAGCATCTTATACTTATGCTACACAAAATCTAAAATTTTCTATGAAAGTGTTACAATGTAATATAATTCAGCAGGTAAGAATATGAAATTGTTATTTATATTTTAGAAGTTGTTGATTTTTCAATAGGTACAATTTTTGTTTTCTTACTATGCTGCTTTCTCCTGTTATTATAGATGGTAATATTTATGCAATCCTTAGTTCCAGTAGAGGAAAAAGTTGTTAAAAGTGAAGATGAAGAAGAAAGTGAAGAAACACCTGAACCATCTAACTCAACTTTGAAGTATATATTGTTTTTCTTAGTATTTTAATTTTAAATTATATCTGACTGTATCATTATAAGAATTTTATAGAAGCTAAGAACATAGTTCGATTAATTATTAAAATTAGATTATATCCATTTATATTTTTATTATACTAATGAAATGCTCTAATGTTGACATTTCTTTTGATACAACTAATTAGTCTTTGTGACATTAAAAGATTATGAAATATTAATTATTATTACTTTTTATTATCCTTATCAAATGTTAAGTACCATGTCATCGCTTAAACTGTGATATCTCATAACTCAAAAAAATCTAAAATAATGACTTAATTTTAATGAGATGGTCGGGACTGCAATTAAGAAGAAAAAAATAGTTTTCAACTATTTTGTTGGTTGAAAAACAATTAAACATAGATCCTTCAAATTCCCCAACTCCTTCAAATTCGCATATTTTCAGTCATCTACACATATTAAAAAAAATGTTTTAATACATTAAATAATCAACATTACTTTCTAGAGACATCTCCTCACCATCATTTTGTAGGATACATATTTAATTTTTTCTGACTTTGAGACTTCTTCAAGATGTATCTTTGAATGAAGCATTAATTTTTTTTGTAATGTATAATTTTTTTTAAAAGTTATAAGGTATCACAGCTTAAAAGGCAATATATAGTTTGCTATATTTATAAATGTATCTTTTACAGTTTATCAGAAGACTTTTTGGGACGTGTTTATCTATTTTCACTTGTTTGGTCAGTTGGAGCATTTTTCGATATTGGAGACAGAGTGAAATTTAATAAATTCCTTCAAGATAAAATGAAAATTCTCAGCCTTCCTGTACCATTAGAGGATGAGGATGGATCTGTATTTAGTTACGGTATTAATGAAGATGGTAAATAATAGTAGTTCTTTCTGTTTAACACATAATTTATTTATTTTTATATTTCTAACATTTTTTATTGCTAGGTAACTGGCAATCATGGAGTAAATTAGTACCTGCATACAATTATCCTGATCAAAGTACACCAGATTTTAATACCATACTAGTTCCAATAATTGAAAGTGTTTGTATCGACTACCTTATAAACTGTATTGCAAGGCAAAATAAACCGGTATTGTTGATTGGAGAGCAAGGCTCAGCTAAAACAATTATGATGAAAACTTTCATGAAAAAGTTAAATACTGAAAAGTATTTAATTAGATCATTCAATTTTTCTTCTGCAACAAGTCCATATCAATTTCAGGTAGATCATATTTTTTTAATATTTATATATTGTTTTAAGCTCAATAGTAGGTTATGTATTTATTGTGAAATATTTATAGACATTGCTTTTTACACTTGTAAGTATATTATTAGCCATTGTTGGAATAAGTTATGTATTATTAATTTTTGAATATCATTAACAGTACAATTTTTTTTTCTAGATAAAATAATGTCTATCTTTTTCATGTAATTTTTTTTTTTAAGTTGAAATAGCCAGATTGGAAGGGAGGAGATACTGTGTCAAAAAAAAAGAAAAGAAAGTTAGAAATAAAAACAAAATTATACCTCAATTTTGACCCAATGGTTTTGATTGCTTATGTATAGTAGGTTGGTAACTTACAGGATAACCACACTGTATGCCCATATGGGAGGAAATGTTCAAAAAAAAAAAAAATTGCTAATTATATTCACTAAAGAATTTTTTATTTAATTTTCTTGTTTATTTCTTACTAAAACTTTATTTTCGTTGTTTTAGATTTTTTTTCATTATTATTTAGATTAATGAGATTATTATGGGGCTGTATTCGGGCGCAGTCTTACCATTCTAAGATCTATTGGTGGTGCAGATTCGAATCCAGCCTGGGCATTGACTTTTCTCATTGAGTGGTGGTCCCTAAAAATGAAAAACTTGACCCCCAACTATGGTTAGGCAGTATAAGGGATGGGAGTCTTGGCCGAAATAAAAAGATTATTGTGGAAAAATCTAAACTGTAAAAATTACTTTGTCTTTTTTAATGTTTATATGTATTTTTAAATTGTATATATTTTTCTTTTTGTAGAAAACTATTGAAAGTTTTGTTGAAAAGAGGATGGGAAATCTATTTGGTCCTGCTGGTGGGAAAAAAATGGTTGTTTTTATTGATGATATTAATCTGCCTCAAATAAATGAATGGGGAGATCAGATAACTAATGAAATTGTTAGACAAGCAATGGACATGAATGGCTTTTATAGTCTTGAAAAGCCTGGAGAGTTCATTCAAATCGTTGATGTTCATTTTGTAGCAGCTATGGGACAACCTGGTTTGAATTTAATTTTTATTTATGTTATATAATTAAATTTATAATATAAATCTAACAACTGCAATATATTATTAAAAATAATATATTTTCTTATACTAGATAATTTAATATATATTTAATAATTGCTGTTTTATTTTAGATTAAGAAAATACACTTTGATTAGTTACCAATGAATTGCTCTGATTAGTTACCAATGAATTACTTTATCTTTATTTTCATATATCAAATAAGTGTTGCAAAACAAACAAAAAAAAAAATGCAAATTTGAAATAACTAAAGAACAAATAAAATATTCACAAATGAAAATAAACTACTTTTTAATATATTTTCATCCTTTCTTTCCTATTTGCAATATGGGTTTCGGAAGAGAAATGTACAAGCCACTTCTTCTAATATGGACATTCAACAACAAAAACATAAAAATTCTATTTCACTTTTATTTTGTATATGAGGAGTTTAAATTGATTTGTTTCAACTGTCTCCTCCCACCATTACAAGAAAACTTTGTAGTAAATGTAGTTGTCCTCACTTCCTAATTGTTTGAAATCATTCTCTGTAATGAGGTAGGGCCTGGTTTCCCTTAGCAGCTTAGCCTTTATAATCTCAAATGTATTGTAGGTTATAAAGACAAACAAATAATAAAATACCATTGAAATATTTTGTTTTAGAATACTGAAAAAAAAAAACACTTAATATTTGATTAGTAAAAATGTAATAAGTAAAATCTTAAATATTCAACTATTAATGAAATGAAATATTTACCATAGACAAAACCTCATTTTTAAAAAATATCATTTTATTAGAAATGAAAGTTTTGTGTTTTTTATTCTGAATAGATGAAATCCCTATTTAATTTTTTTTTTGTTCTCTTTTTATGGGTTGTAAATTTATTATATGAGTGGACTATGACTTTTAAAAATTAGGAAGTCCTTTTTTAGACATTTCCTTAAATGTCCATTTTTCTTCTTTTTTTTTTTTTACTTTTGAGAACTGATCAGATAGTTAGAACTAATCTTGTCATATTCTATTTAATAATCTTTTTTTTCCAGGTGGTGGAAGGAATGATATTCCCTCCAGGCTGAAACGGCAATTTTGTATTTTTAATTGTACTTTTCCGTCAGATGCTTCTGTTGACAAGATATTCCGTATTGTTGGTGAAGGTCACTATAACCTGAAAAGGGGATTTTCGCAGGAAGTAAGACTACTAATAAAAAAACTAGTGCCTTTGACTAGGAAACTATGGCATGAAACAAGGGTAACATTATTTCATTGTTCTGTATTTAATAATAATAATAAAATGTATCTAATCAAAAATTTAATTTTAGTCTCATCTGTTACCAACTCCTGCTAAGTTCCATTATGTATTCAGTCTTAGAGATTTATCCAGAATTTGGCAGGGAATGGTTGGAACATTATCTAATGTTATTGAATCTGAAAGCATTTTACTTCTACTTTGGAAAAATGAAAGTACTAGAGTTTTTGCTGACAGGTAATGATAGTTATTTAATTGTTATCTATTCAAACTCTTATAAATTTTTAATGTAGGTCATTATGGGGTTATGCACCTATTATGATATGCTAATTAATCATCACTTTAAAGAGAAAGAGGAACATGTATACAGTATGGGAGTCAATAGAGTCCTTGTCTGCCTTTGCCCTAGTGCTGAGCACAAACTTTCATAAATTTCCAGACCTGTTTTAGCTTTTTACTTTTTTTAAAGGTTTTATAGCAGTTCTGCTTTATGTTAAAAACATCAAAAATCTCTTAAAATCAAAAAAATAGAATGAGCTGAAATGATCTTAGGCCAAATTAAAGTTATTTAGTTAATCCTCCGTAGGGCATGGGGTCTTTTGACACAAGCTTTTGACATTGAAAAGATGAGAAAAAATGTTCAGGATGCTATAAAAACTTAGAAAAAATCCTCCAAGAGCTGACTACAAAACAAAAACGTTTTGTACATATCCACAGGACAAACATCACACAAAGATCAAAGTCATTCACACCGGTTTTCAATTTCAGGCACTATTTAATATTGCTCGATTTAACAATCTTAAAGTCTCCTCTTCTCGTTTTCAGATAATATTTCACAAGTGATATAGGGCCGTAGCTCTCCGGGGGTCTTAGCAGGGTGGGTCCGGAGGGGAAGGATTGGCTTTTTTTATGTTATGATCTCCTCTTGTGAGAATGTAACATGTCGCACATCGACCGACTTACTCACTATAATAGTCTGTTTGAAAACTCAGATAAGTAAGGCTACCATGGAGGGTGGGAGTGGAGGGTTTGATGCCGTTTTTCAATATCAGGCGCTTTAACACAATAAGTAACTTATATATGAATAACAATGTGAATATATATGAGTAATAATTATTAATATATAAATAAATAAAAATCTAAAATTCCCATAAAAGTGCAGAAAAAAAAATTTAATTCAAATGAGATAGGAGGAGCTCTAATTTGAAATTCATACTGGTTTCAAATATAGATAGTAGTATGCTGGTTTAAATTATGGAATGGGAAAACATATGATTTTCCTTTAACTGATACATTTTGGGAATGCTAAATGAATTTAATTATGGAAAAAGTATGGGGCTGATCAATGATGTGAAATACTTGTGGATAGTTAGCATGGGGTCAATTGATTCTGTCTTGCACTTGCAGATAAATATAGATTTGTCTTTTGCTCTTTATTTTTTAATATTTTTAGTTTTTAACTTGTTTTTCCATTTTAACTAAATAAGCTCTATGACATGACAAAAATTGTCAGAATGAAATAATTAATTATACAACAGGCTACTTTTAGTAACAATAATGAATCAACTGATGTTAACTTTTATAAGTTATTTACACTTTTTACTACAGTCATCTAATTTTGATTGTTTGGAAGTAAAATGTAGATTTTGCAGACATTTAATTCCAACATCTTTAATAATAATTAGTGAATGCATTAAAATACATAAATGTCTTCTAAGAATTCTTCTAAGAATAAAAACACTGTAAAATTATACTGAAAATCATAAAATAAGTTAAACAATATTTGATATATTTCATGTGCATTTAAAAAACAAAATGCATGATTTATGATTTTTTTTTTCTATTATCTTTCTTTCCTTAATGGATAATAGGATTTTGTTTATTTTGATATATACTACTTGACTTGGAAGGAGCGGAGTGGCAAAAAAGACTACCAAAGTGTAATCCTCTATAGGTTATTAATGATAAGATTTTCTATCTATTGAATACAAAACACTGTAAAATTATACTGAAAATCATAAAATAAGTTAAACAATATTTGACAATTAGTTGTTTCATTATTTAAGTAAAATTTTATTTAACCATGAAATTATTTCCAGATTTACATCTTACTCAGACAAAGAATGGTTTGACACCCTATTGATTGATTTGATTGGAACAGAACTTGGTGAAAATTTTAAAGCTATGTCACTACCAAATCCACCATTTGTAGATTTTATGAGGCAAGTTTTTTACATAAATGATATTATTTATGCTATTCTACAATTTCCCTGATAAAAAAATATTAAATTCAATTTTTCACTAAATTTTTTGTTGCCAACATGTCTTTGATCCATTATCAGGTAGTATAAGTGAAATAAATTTATTTATGTGACTAATAAACATATTAACATTTTTTTCTAATATACAGATTTTTTATTGTATATTTACTCATGTTTCAATCTTAAAAAGAAATATTGTTTGATTGTATTATGTATAATTTTACTGGTTTTAATGACCCTTATGTTTCAACTTTTTTTTCATCCTAATATTGAGTTTACTGAGTAATACTGTTATTAAAGGGATGCCCCAGAACCAACTGGCGAAGAAGGAGAAGAAGCTGATATGGAATTACCTAAAGTTTATGAACCTGTTTGGGACATAAAAGAACT
The DNA here is from genome assembly GCF_000696795.3 of Halyomorpha halys. Classification (NCBI taxonomy): domain Eukaryota; kingdom Metazoa; phylum Arthropoda; class Insecta; order Hemiptera; family Pentatomidae; genus Halyomorpha; species Halyomorpha halys. The sequence continues at coordinate 167,865 of NW_027105408.1, read as the reverse complement.
TCAAGATAGGCTGGATATGTTTTTGTCTCAATTTAATGAAATGGTCAGAGGTTCAGGAATGGATCTGGTATTTTTTCCTGATGCTATGCTTCATCTTGTGAAGGTCAGTTAGTTTATCAATTTATTAAATAGTTTGATCATTCTTCAAAATATACGTGTTAATAAGACATTTTTTTATTATCATTCATTAACAGATATCTAGAGTAATAAGACATCCACGAGGGAATATTATGCTGATTGGAGTAGGAGGATCTGGTAAACAATCTTTAACAAAATTAGCTTCCTTTATTGCTGGTTATAAAACATTCCAAATTGCTCTAACACGGTAAGATGTTATTTTAATTTTGATATGTGTATAAAGTCAATATCATTGTACTCACAATAATATTGACTCAATAATGTTAGTTGTGAAAAATGGGCTATATGTTGATATGGTTTTGGGAGGGACTCATAGACAATTGATCAATAAATTATGATGATCGTACAATGAATAAGGATGCTCATCAAACTATGTTATCAAATTTTAAACAGAATTAATGAGACCAGTGACTTCAAACCTAACCTAACTACACATTGTTTACACTTCTGAACTGGTAGGTATTATCAAAGACACTCAGAGACATTGTAATACCAACAGAGTATCGATACCCAATGCACATTCCTCCAGATTCTAGTCAAAGGCAATCGATTTAAATATGAAATGTCAAAATGTGAAAAACTAATGTTTAAAAAAAAAAATTTAATTTAAAAAAAAATGACTATGAAAATAACCCTATCTTATTCTCCTATTTCTTCTAAGAGACAGGATGTTATTGCACATCTCCTTAAGTATATTAGAGGATTGTTAATGATGTCTATAATAAATAATGAAACTTAGTATAGTAGTAGGGTACCTTCACACTTACCATTACAACTCTTGGCAAGTATATTCAATCTCTGTAACTCTGAATTTCACCTTGTAAAAAGCTGTTACATCTGCACATGTAAACATAAAGAAAGTGTATTAAAGTGTTTTCAGAAGAGTCTTGAGTTTCATTGGATGTGGAAGGCTCCCGACTACTATACCCAGTTTCATTATTTTTTATGGACATCACTACCGACCCACTAATGTGTTTAAGGAGATATACAATAGCATCTCGGCTCATAAATGAAATGAGAGTATAAAATAGCATTATTTATATAGTCGAGGATTTTTTTTAATTAAATTATTTTTATAATAATGCAGATTCATCAACATTTTTACTAGTGAGTTGCACAGTAATCATAATTCTTTTATCCCCAATTAGAAATTGATGTGATATAGTTATATAAAAAAACTTTAGGAAGAAAACCAGGACGTTTAATTTTTTTATATTCTAAAGTTATAGCTATAAATTTTCAATTTTTTTCCTTTTTTTTTAGCTCATACAATGTGGCAAACTTTTTGGAGGATATAAAATTTCTTTATAGAACCTGTGGGGCTCAAGGCAAGGGAACTACATTCATATTCACTGACCTGGATATCAAGGAAGAAATATTTTTAGAATATCTCAACAATATTTTATCATCAGGTTAATTTTTTATCCCGAAAATTACAATACTTAAATAATTCAAATTTCTGATTTATTTTTGTTTAGCTAGATCTGGAGAGGTACCTCTATCTTTCATTTCTTAATATTACAGTCCATTTCAGAGAGGGTATATGCTCTTTTTCTTCCAACTACTGTTTATTGCTGCCACCAAGTTTAATTAACATATTTGAATATACCTGTTTTTCAAGAGACAAAAAAATCTTTTACTTTTTAAAAGAAAGTAAAAATTGTTTACTTTTAACTTTTTTATTATGAATAATTTTTTTATCTTTGGATCTTTTTATTTCTCTGGGCTCTAATTTTGTTTGTATTGATTGATTTTGCAAACATGATTCTTGTGAATTAATAAAACTAACAAAGACAAAAAGAGCAATCTGGTGTCTAGGATATAATCCTATAAAAAAAAATAAAATGACCAAATTTGTCTCTTTTCAACAGGTTCAGATTGTATTCATTTTCTTGGTCTTTGTTCTTTATTTGTGAGTCTTACATGGTCAGTATCCATCAGCTTTCATTTTACTAGCAAGTTTTTAAGTTAGGGAACATTATTCTTCGCCTGTGATTTGGTTTTTTGTTAATATTTTATGTAATTACTTGGTCTCCGCTGTAGTTATTTTAATGAAAATTTCATCAAATATTATAATAAAAATGAAGAAACCTTTTACCTCCCTTTGTTAGTTTTGGGAGGTCAATATATACAATCTTTGACAACCTCATGATACTGATCATAAAAAAACATCATTTTTTTTTCACTGGAAACTGGGATCTTGTACTTAAAAACTTATCTTCCCTCCATTTTTTTAAATACCTTTTCATTGCAGTTCCTAACATCATTCTATCAAGGCTTCCTACATTTATTGTTGTCCTCTATGGTGGTCCTCTATGGTCCCTATGGGTCTGTATTATCAGCATATGATAAGGACTAGATCAGCATGATCATCTTGTTCCTTTTTCCTTATACTTGCTTTGGACTTAATCTATGTAAGCATTGAATAGAGAGGATATTTTTTGGAAATATCTAACATTTTTCTTCACAAAAAAAAATCAGAACTATAAAAGTAAAAAATATGCAACCAGCTCTAAGTGATATATTTTCTTTTAGAATACTTAGGTAGAAATGAATATTCTGCTCATGAAATGAATAAAGAGCATTGAGATTATTAGCAATTATTGAGAAATATAAAGCATTGCTTAATGAAGTGTGATGGTATATGAACAGTCATTCTCCTCCTCTCCTCTAGTTCTTGATAGAGTTAAACTGTATCCATCTACCTCTTCTCCCATTGACACTACTTTTTTATTTATATTCAGGAAACAGAAAAAAACTATATGAATAGTAATATAGAGCTCTTTGCAGTGAGTAGGATCATCTTATCCCTGAAAATATCATTGCTCCAATGATTATTCTTAGGATGTAACTTTGCTAAATAAAACTTTCTTTTTATCTTTCAAATAGGTAGTCCTCTGATGTGTGATGTTAATTTTTTCTGTGGCTACATCATCATTATACTGTCCAACTGATCTTCACATTAAAAGCTTCACTGAAAGGGAAAAAAAGGAAGTTTTTCTATATTTTCTACTATTCATTGTAGCTCTGAGTTGAAAACCTCTTTATTGTAGACTCAATATAATCATTGTTTCTGATAAAAAGACCTTTTTATATAGTCAATTATTTGATGGAGAGGCTTAGTGTATTGTTGAACAGTCATAAATCGCTATTTTTTCAAATTTCATTTTAAAGTACAGTTTCTAAAAAAACTTTGATTTGATTTCAGGTGTGATTTCGAATTTATTTACAAGAGATGAGCAGTCTGAAATTATGTCTGAATTATCTCCAACAATGAGGCGTGAAAATCCTAAGAGAACATTGACTACAGAAATAGTAATGGAATATTTTATCCAAAGAACAGTCCAAAATCTTCATGTTGCTTTTTGTTTTTCACCAGTTAGTACATGGGAAACTAAAAGATAATTCAGTGTTTCATTTTGTTATGGATTTTGCACTTATAGATTTTATTTTTATTTTCAGGTTGGAGAGAAGTTCAGATATAGAGCTATGCGTTTTCCTGCATTGGTGTCTGGCTGCACGTTAAACTGGTTTCAACCATGGCCAAGAGATGCCCTTGTTTCAGTAGCCAGTCATTTTCTTGTCGATTTCAGCATTGATTGTACAAAAGAAATTAAAAATGAATTGGTAGATGCATTGGGATTTATCCAAGATATTGTTTCCACAACCTCTTCGGAATATTTTCAGAGGTTATCTGATCTAAATTTATTTGTTATTTTAGGAATAAAATCAATAGATCTAAATGTATCACTTCAAGTTGTTTTAAACTGTTGATTTATATTTAAATTAAGTTTTATGCATAGCCATATAAGTTAATTTTATTTTTAGTCTATGAAAAGAGTAATCTGAAATATTTTCAGCACTGGCGTTATGAAAAGAAATAGTTAGTTATATTTGATGAAAC